>NC_134485.1:307303221-307393221 GCF_040206685.1 Ascaphus truei | reverse complement strand
GCACACTGTAAACAAATGAAGAAATGCTGATGCTTGTCCCATATGCACATGTAAAAAGTAGATTTTACCAGATTGGAGTCCGGAAAAAACGAGACAGCACACAGTCCAGTAGGTCCAATAAAGCTGTATTCAGTGTAACATGGCAGGTGGTGCCATGCAGGTGGTGCCATGTTACACTGAATACAGCTTTATTGGACCTACTGGACAGTGTGCTGTCTCGTTTTTTCCGGACTCCAATCTGGTAAAATCTACTTTATATATATATATATATATATATATATATATATATATATATATATATATATAAAATCAAAAAATAAATAGATGATACCGTTCTGTGGCTAACGAAATGCTTTTATTTGTGCGAGCTTTCGAGATACACTTATCTCTTCTTCCGGCGATGTTACAATGAATGAAGCAAGGGTTACTTAAAAACAGTGTCTCTTGGAATGTTATCTGTGCTGGTCCTTCCCCCGATGACAGATAACATTCCAAGAGACACTGTTTTTAAGTAATCCTTGCTTCATTCATTGTAACATCGCCGGAAGAAGAGAGCAGTGTATCTCGAAAGCTCGCACATATAAAAGCATTTCGTTAGCCACAGAACGGTATCATCTATTTATTTTTTGATTATTGAAGCTCGGCTAACACGGTACTGATACCTCTACATGGATATATATATATATACTGCATTACAATTCATGAATTTATGCCATCTGGCGGACACGCGAAGCATTGCAGCCTAGTAAATCCTGAACCATTATCAATTAACACATCAACCGCGAGTCAGCCGGGCATGACCCCTGGCTGGGAATGCGGCATGCGTGTGAACAGCGTGGCATTCCAGGAACCAGCCAGGGACAAACCGGTGATTTGTTAGAATAAAGTGTGCCGCAACAGTAGCTATTGCTATCATCCTGTTCCAGTCTCTTCATTGCCGACCTCTGTTTGTTACCTGACTTCGCTACCTGCCGCCTGCCTCGGAACCCTGCTTGTTACCAGACTTTGCTACCTGCCGCCTGCCTCGAACCCCTGCTTACTACCTGACTTCACTATCTGCCGCCTGCCTCTGATCTCTGCTTGTGACCCTTGGGGTGGGCGGGGGGGGGGGGGAGGAAAGGCTGCCAAGAGACTATTCGTCGCAGTTGGTTTGCGGTATATTGTGGTCTCAAGTGTACCATCTTGTTTTTTGTTAACGGTTATATCGAGGAAGTTGATACTCTCAGATTGATATATTCATGCATCTATACAGAGTATATGTTATATACTATTCCGCCACCTTGTGATAGACTAAAATCTTATATGCTGCGCTTCATCTAATACCATATTCTTCCTAGGTGGAGATGTTACTACACATATATATTTATGTATATACTCCTTCAAGACAACATATTATATATATTTTTCCATCCCCTGCCCTATGGTATACACTTATACTGCAAGCATAATCAGTTCCCATCAGATATCCACCAAGCAGTGTGTGCCCCCTCCAGCATTTATTATTAACTCTGGCTCTCCTTTACTTCCCCTCCTTTCCCTTCCTTTCCCCCCCCTCCCCTCCCCTCCCCTCCCCTCCCGTTCCCTTCCCCACCTTCCTTGATTCCTCTATGTACTCTGTCAATCTGACAGATGTAATGGCTATGCCCCCTTTAAGATTAACAGGCATTGGTCATTGGTCCCGCCCCTTGAGGACGGCTTATAAGGTCCCACTCCACGACGTGACTCTATACCTGACTCCTCCCCCTTGAGAAAGCGCGCGGTGATGTGTGAAACGTACGTAGGGGTACGCCGTGACATCATCACGTTGACGCATGCGCGGCATGTGTGTTAGAGGAACGGCAACTCCTAACCCTCTCATGGAGTTCACAGGCTGCACCAGGGACATCAGGTTGTATAAGCATATACCCAATTGCTGATGTACACGCTCTGTGGGGGGTTTTGCCATTGTGCACTTTGCAGTTAATTAACTATATTGCGCTACCCCGCAGGCACCCATTATTGGGAAATATATTGAGGCTACCTATACTCTGTGTATACAGATGGTTATCTTGATCTAAGTGTGTTTAGTGACTGTCAATCACACACTGTGCATATATTCAACATCTACTACCTACTTTGTCTCTTGTGTACTTAAACCATTGGTTATTGCAACCTTGTTGTTTACAACCCAGCACCTGTTGATTTAGCTCCTAACTTGATAGTAGCTTCTTCCCTTGGTTATATCTGTTAACCATATTTGCACCGTTACCATACACATTAGGGGATTTTATTTATGCACCTGTTGTGCATTTTTATTGTGTTTCGTCGTTTTTACAGTAGTAACATTAAAGTCGTTATTATTTTCATTTGAGTGTGACCTTTCAGCTTTATATCCTATATATTCTGGATTTGGCTCAGACCTAGCCTTCTATTTACTGACATTATACCCATATGTCACCTATCTTGAGTGCAATTATAGGGGGCTGTATATGGTCTTCTGATTATATGTCTGTTTTTGTTTAATGATTTCTCCCTTGCACCAGGTAGACTTTGTGTTTTTGTTTGTATGTTTGGTGTAGCGACGTGCCTTTTGTGCAGCTGGCTGCCGATAATTTTTTATCTGGAAGATAATTTTTTATCTGGAAGAAAAAATGCCGATTTTGGCCACTTATCGGCGCTTACTGAATCACAAAAGCTTTTTTGGTGAAAAAATGGCGATAAAATGCTTTTCGGCGCTTAGTGCATGAGGCCCTTTCTCCGTAAATCCCTCCTTGAAACTCATAGCCTAGCAATCTCTGCTTGCTGGCAAACCTGGAAAGGTAAAAACAAAAAATATATTTATTGTCGCTTAACTTATAAACATGCATTGACAATCACTGGGCTCAAGAGCTGACACTCCCAAACCCAATACATGGATCAGAGGTAACCAGACGGGCTTAACCTTTATTGTTGAACTTGGTTACCCCTTCACCATCACACCTCCCCCCTCAAGATAAGGGCTCTGTGGATGTCACCACAACCAGTGGCTCCACAAGCCTGACACATCTGAAGGCTTTTGGCTCACTAGGGATGTCCTATCAGGAGAGTCCGTCAGCATTACCATGCTGGCTGCCTTTATTGTGTTGGATTGTAAAGTCAAACTCCTGCAGTACAAGACTCCAGCGCAGCAACTTGCCATTCTCCCCCGACACCCTCTGTAGCCAACTTAGAGGATTGTGTTCTGTGATCACTGTGAAGGACATGCCATACAAATAGGACTGCAGTTTCCTCAGAGCCCAAACGATGACCAGGCATTCTTTTTCAATAGTGGCATAATCCACTTCCCGGGGTTGTAGTTTCCTGCTTAAATACACCACAGGATGTTCACCCCCTTCTTCACCCACCTTGCTGAGTACAGCACCAATACTATAGTCGAGTAAGGGGTTTCGGGGGTCACGCGCCTCACAGCGAGTCCCTGTCACCCTGGCTCCCAGTACTGTAGCTCATCCCAGGTCCCCTCCCCGCCAGCTCCTTACCCGCTCAAGTCGGACGCCGCTCCGCTCCTCCGCGGCACATGCCGCTTCCGCCCACACGCTGCAGGGGAGTGCGCGCAGGAGTGTTACAGGGCGCGCGCGCACCCTTCCTCTTCTACACTCCTCCTGCAGCCTTGGCTCCACCTCTCAGCAGCTGGAGGCCATTCCCACTAGGGAACACCACATCAGGCATCCCAACCTATCCCTGGGACCGCTCAGTCAATTCCCCGCTCCGCCTCTTGCTTCCATTTGTTCTCCTGCATTTATAGTTCCTGTCTGCCCTCTCCTACCTCACTCTGTATAGTTTTCCTGTGGCTCTTGTAGTACAGAGGTCTATGCCTGGCTCTCTTTTGTGTTGCAGCACTCGCTCCAGTCCCTGCCCTCATTTGATACCCTTGGATTTGATCTCGGCTCTCGTTAGACTTCGTGTACCTCGCTTCTCCCTGGACTCGGCTTTGGACCTCACTACGCTGCTCTCTCCTGCCCCTGACCTACGGCTTTCGGATCTCTACCCTCGGACCTCTGTTACCCCAGACGCAGCAAGTAATAGGCTAACCCTTTCTCACCAGGCCCGGCAACGCATCATACCACACTCTGGACACACCTTCACTGCTGTGGGTGCGTGTTATACCCTTACCCACCTCAGTACTGGCCAGGTCTGCGGGCAGTCAAGCATTACATTATGCAGAGCCCACCAAATGCAGACCTCCCCGAGGTGGGCCAAGGTGTGTCCATGGAACACTGGCAGTTCCTGAGTGATCAAGTAATGGCCGTGGCACAGCAGCTTTCAAACCTCTCCCTGCAGGACCCGCCAGCTGCACCGTCCCCTCCTGCCCCAGTACCTATGGGTGTCTCGGAGCCACGTATTCCACCACCCAACCGGTATGCCGGAGATCCCCTTACTTGCCGGGGATTCTTGAACCAATGTGACGTCCAGTTCGAGATGTCCCCATTTCGGTTTCCCACAGATCGCTCGAAGGTGGCCTATATCTACGCCCTGCTGACGGGCGACGCTCTCGCTTGGGCCTCGCCTCTCTGGGAACACAGATCAGAAATAACGCAGGATTACCCCAGATTTCGGCGAGAATTCCAGAAAGTCTTCAATACGCCAGCGCGTAGGGAGACTGCCGCTTCTTCCTTGTTTCATCTCTCCCAGGGTCGCAGGTCGGCTGCAAGATATGCGGTGGACTTCCGCACAATCGCTGCAGAGACTCGGTGGAATGATGCGGCCCTTTCCGTGGCATACTGGCAGAGATTGGACGAATCCCTCAAGGACGATCTGGCAGCCCTCTTCTTTGGAGGATCTCATTACCCTCAGCATCCGGGTGGACCAGCGCATTCAAGAGAGACGCCAGGAGGCCAGCATCCCCGATTTTTGCCGCCCACGCCTGCTTCTCCAAGGTCTCCTCCTTTGGCCTTTCCAGCATTGGACGCCCCTGAGCCGATGCAGATCGGTAGTCAACAGCTCCGGACCGCTGAAAGAACATGCCACCGAAATGAGGGCCTCTGCTTCTACTGTGGTTCCCCGGACCACCAAGTACGTCACTGCCGCCTGAGACCGGGAAACGAGAATGCCCAGTAAAGGTTGAGGGGCTTTTACTGGGTACCATCTCTCCTTGCCCCTCTCCTCCCAAAGAGCTCCCGAAGAGAATTCTTTTGACTATAACCCTCGAGGGTCCCAATGTCCGGGTAGTGGTCGCAGCATTCATCGACTCCGGGTCTGGTGGCAACTTCCTGGATCACGACTATGCCTGCAACAACCAAATTCCGTTAGTCAAGACGAGGGTACCCATCGGCCTTGAGACAATTGACGGCCGACCTCTCCAACCAGCGTTCATTATATGGGAATCTGTTCCCCTCACACTCACCAATGTGGACGGTCACACCGAGGTCATCATCTTTGATGTCTTCCACTCACCTAGAGTCCAGGTCGTTTTGGGATTGCCATGGCTCCAACTTCCCAATCTGCATGTCGATTGGACAGACGAATTGCCGATCCAGTGGGGTTCTACCATGAAGGAGGCTGTCATACCCCCGTCACTATGCTCGCTGGCCTCGACACTTCGTTACCACCTCTCTCCACCATTCCAGAAGTATACCGAGATTTCTTGGATGTCTTCAACAAGACCTACCGCCTCATCATTCGTATGACTGCCCCATAGAATTAATTCCTGGAGCCACACTCCCTAAGTCTAAATCGTATCTCCTCTCCATGCCTGAGACCGAGGCTATGACGACTTATATCCAGGAGAACCTCAAGAGAGGTTTTATTCAGAACTCCACTTCCCCGGCCGGGGCAGGGTTCTTCTTCGTGAAGAAAAAGGATGGCTCCTTAAGACCCTGTATCGACTTTCGTGGGCTTAACAAAATCACGGTTAAAAACCGGTACCCCCTTCCTCTAATTTCGGAACTCTTTGACTGGCTCCAAGGAGCCTCTGTATTCTCCAAACTTGACCTGAGAGGAGCTTACAATCTAATCCGAATACGCAAGGGGGATGAGTGGAAGACTGCATTCAACACATGCATGGGCCATTACGAATATCTAGTGATGCCGATCGGCCTCTGTAACGCCCCAGCTGTCTTCCAAGAATTTATGAATGACATCTTCCGGGACATTTTGGGCAATTTCATCATAGTAAACCTAACGACATCCTCATTTTCTCCAGAAACCTTGAGGAGCACATACATCATACCAGGGTGGTCCTCGCTCAGCTTCGCGCAAATAGCCTCTATGCGAAGATGGAGAAATGTCTCTTCCACCGATCATCCACAGCCTTCCTAGGCTTTATAATTTCCGACAAAGGCTTCACCATGGATCCTGAGAAGTTGAAGGCTGTTCTAGACTGGCCGTTACCGAATTCCCTAAAAGCCGTCCAGTGTTTCCTTGGGTTCTCAAACTACTATCGGAAATTCATCCGTAATTTTTCCACTATTGCTCTGCCCATTACCGCTCTTACCAAGAAAGGGGCTGACCCATCAGCATGGTCCCCTGACGCCATCAAAGCCTTCGAGTTCCTCAAAAGAGCCTTCGTCTCCGCCCCCATCCTTCGTCACCCGGACACATCTCTTCCCTTCACCCTTGAAGTTGACGCTTCCGATGTTGGAGCTTGGGCAGTACTCTCGCAAAGGTCCTCACCTCAAGAAAAACTCCATCCTTGTGGTTTATTTTCAAGGAAATTCTCTTCGGCCAAGAGAAATTATGATGTCGGGAACAGGGAACCGAGAACTCTTGGCAATCAAGTTAGCCTTGCAAGAATGGAGACACCTCCTCGAGGGTACCAAAGAGCCAGTGGCAATTCTCACCATTCACAAAAACTTATTGTACATTGAGGGGGCTCGTCGTCTTGGATCAAGCACGTTGGGCACTTTTTTTCCCCCGATTTAATTATACGATTTCGTATATTCCGGGAACCAAGAATATTAAGGCCGACGCACTTTCTCGCCAGTTCTCTACTGTGGAGAGATCTAATGAACCTTCGGAGACCATTCTGCCTGCCAAATACATAATTTCTGCCAATACTTTTGATATTCTGGATGAGATCACCAAAGCCCAGGCTCATATCCCTGGGAGATTAAAGGTGCCAGAAGGACGTCTGTACACTGCTCCACATTTTTGCCACAAGATCCTGGAGTGGGTGCATTCTTTCAGATCAGCTGGCTTTCCGGGCTTCAAAAGGACAGTGGACTTAATCAAACGGCCCTTCTGGTGGCCTAAAATGAGCAAAGACATTTTTGATTTCACGAGAGCTTGTTCGGTGTGCGCTCAGAGCTAGTCCGCCCGACACAAACCATCTGGGCTTCTCCTGCCCCTTCCCATCCCTGAACGGCCTTGGAAACATATATCCATGGACTTTATTGTGGAACTCCCACCCTCTAAAGGGATGAATACGATCCTAGTAGTAGTGGACAGATTTTCCAAGCACACACACTTTATACCCTTCAAGGGTCTTCCCAATTCGGCTACCTTGGCCGACGTATTTTCTAAAGAAATTTTCAGGCTACATGGCGTTCCACTCACCATTGTCTCGGACAGGGGCATACAATTCTTTTCTAAGTTTTGGCTAGCTTTTTCTCAGAGACTTGGCATATCCCTCCTCTTCTCCTCGGGTTATCACCCACAGACCAATGACCAGACGGAGAGAATGAACCAGACCTTGGAGCAGTATCTTAGATGTTTCATGTCGGAATCTCAAGACAACTGGGTAGATCTATTACCCTGGGCAGAGTTCGCAATTAATTCGCTGAGGAATGAATCCACGCAAGAGTCGCCTTTCTTCATTAATTATGGGTTCCACCCTAGCAGACTTCCGCCTTTCTTCCATTCCATCTGGTGTACCGGCAGCAGATATCCAATCTCTAATTTACAACACTCCTGGAAGAGGATTCAAAAAGCCTTGCAAGGGGCCGTCCAAAAACAGAAGGCCCAAGCGGATCGGCGACGTCAGGTGGCACCGGAGTATAAACCTGGGGACAGAGTCTGGCTTTCCACTAAAAATATTAAGCTTAAAACTCCTTCTCAGAAGCTGGCGCCCAGATTCCTGGGTCCCTTCAAGGTCATTGAACGGATCAACCCGGTAGCGTATCGGCTTTTGCTACCTCCCACCATGAGGATACCCCCAGTATTCCACGTTTCCCTCCTGAAACCCTTATTCCAGAATGAACATTTTCTGGACCGTCCTCACATATGAGAGAAAGTGGGGGCTAATAATTAACCCCTTGGTTTTTAATTGATTTTATTGTGTTAGCTTCAATTATTATTTTTGACCTCACAATAAATATTCAGATCAGTCAATTGCTACAGTATATTAATTTTTGAGTGCCCCTATAATGAGTTTCTGCAGCACCCGTCTTTTGGTGGCTGCATTTCTTCTCTTTTGGTATATGACCTTGCGTAACCCTGCATCTGTCACGGTTGTGTTCGCAACAAACCAGAGTCGGACCGCGTGGCTGAGGTGGGGTTATATAAGCACCGACCTTAGACCGCGCAGGCTGATCCGGAATGCGAAATCCATAGTCAAACGAGCCAGGGTCGGGACTGGAGAGAGCAGCGTTGTGAGTGGACGAGCCAGGGTCAGGATTGGAGACATCAGGGTAAACGTTATCCAAGCGGAGTTTTGGCAACAGGAAGTCAACGAGGTCCCGCTTCAACGTAATAGCTGCAGGGCGGGAGCGGGTTCTGCGCGAGTGGCGACCATGGCCCATGGTACTGGTCTCAGGAAGGAGAAGGCAGACCGGAGTGGGCACACCGCCAGGCAGCACTGGTAAACCAATGCTTCAGTACAGGATTCCAGAACGGGCCTATGCGAAGAGAGAGAGCTAAAGACTTCAGGACTCAGCAAGCAGAACTCTGCTAAGGGAAGGGCAGCAGCATCAGGGAACAGGAAGCTGAAGTAAATGCTGTAGATCCTCTGCTTCAACACAGGAACCAGGACACGGCCTCAGCAATGTAGAGAGAGCAGCAGGCCCCAGGAACAAGGAAACACAGGCCTCAGCGAAGTAGCAGCAGGCCTGGAGAAAACTGGAACAAGTACAACGAACTAGAACAGAAACAGGGATAAGTAACGAGCGATAACTAGCCAGGGGTTTGTGGCAAAACACAGGTAACATCCAAGAAAGATTATGCTCGGCAAAGAGGGATTGTGGGAATGCAGTATTTAAAGGCCAGCGGGCCAATCCCCAGAGGAGGGTGTGAGGGCACTGCTCCAATGACTGAGTATAAGGCTAGGTTGCAGTGATAGCCCATACAGCTGCTGTTGATTGCAAAGAGGGATTTAGGGAGAACAACAGTACCCTGCAAGGCTACGAGAAAAGCCAGGAGTGGATTCATGACGGTACCCCCCCCCCCCTTCAGGTGAGACCTCCGGGCAAACATGACAACTCATAGAGTTGGGGGACCTGGAATTGTTCCTGAACTGTCTAGGATTGGGGGTAGAGTCATGGTCCAGTGACTCGTGGGCACTCCTTTGCGTACTCCCACCCCCTGGTGAGAACTGCAGCAAGACAAGCCATCCATGGGTCTTGGGGACATTGAGTTGTTCCTAAAGTACTTTAGGCGGGAAGGGGCAGTTCATTGGCGAGTACTGTTCTAGGATATGAGAGTGGTGGCACAGACATTTTTCGTATGGGGCTCGCCATGCGAAATGACTTGTAAATCCAGAGCTGTGGAGAAGAAGGCGTTTCCAGAATAGAAACGGCAGAGGGACCCCAGCTGGGTGCCCGGTCCCTAGTAATTGTACCAGAGTGCGGGCCAAGAGGCACCGATAATAGATCGGGTATAACAGGGAGACCCTCTGGACAGGCAAAGTTTTTGCTGACATCTGCACGTAGGAATTTGAGAGGGTCTTCTCCTCCAGAGGGTTTCCGGGTAGTGGTCAGGGAGGATATAGGGTGGGTGGGTGCATTGCCAAGTATTGGTATAGTAGATGACAAGGCGAACAGTAAACCAGGCCTAGGGACCGAAATCTCGGGGTGCAAACTGAGTATTTTCAACACAGAGGAAACAGGCACAACAGAAGGTTCCGAGAGGGATAACCATGGGTTCGCTGAGGCAGAGAAGCAATCAGTAGTGGAGCTCCCAAATACTGTAGAACGCTCAGAGAGAGACAGTATCGTCTGTGATCTCCACTTCCCAGAGTCAAAGCCAGAGACAATAGGGAGAGAAACCCTATAGTTAAAGTCATACTGAGGTACTTCAGGGGCCACAGAACGGTCAGTGAAATGAAACTGCCCTCCCGCACCGGGAATTTGGAGCACGGCAAGGGTTACTTCAGATATGGCACCAGAGTCCTGAGAAGGTATACAGGTCCTTGCAGATATTTGAACAACCGCATGGGCGAACTACGTGCTGCGATGAACTACAAGGGCATCATACCTGTCATAGGAGTGGGAGTAGGAATAGGCTCTGGAGCTTTAATATCTGGAACTTGAGAATCAGGCAGTGCAGGGGAAGCAGAGGGAGGGAGCTAGTGTCTGAAGCTGGTGCCTGGGAATCAGTGATGGGCACTGGGGGAGTAATGGTAGGAGTTAGAGAGTCAATAAGCGGTAAGTTGGAACCGGGGAAACTCTAAATAGCAGAAACCTTAGAAGAAAAAAGAGTTTTATCCAAAACTGCAAGGGCCCTAACAGGGGTACTTGTCATGACAAAATCAGAAATAGGTATGTTTACTAGTGCGAAAATTCTGATAACAGAACTGCTAGTCAGTGATGTGGGTGTCTGGGTTTGTATAGTGAGAAAATCAGATACAGTGGTAAGTGACTTAGAATCAATCACGAAAGTTCTAGGTGTGCTGGACATGTGTGAGAAAGTACCCTTTAACACAGGAGTTTTCATTTTATCCCCGAGTAACCCAACAGTTGCTGGAGCACATTTAGATGCAGTGCTAAGGGACTGAGCTTTAGCAAGAAAAGGAAAACAAAATAGCTCAGATTTAAGATACACCTGAATTTGTAATGTAGGCAGGGTGGTCTCTGACTGTACTAAGGGGGTGACAACAGATATGCTGATCTCTGGAGGGGTTGCTTGGGCAGGGGCATCAGGGGGACCAAAAGCAAGGACGGCCTCTATGGAAAGAGATTCCAACCTGAAGAAGGATTTTACCTCTCTGAGTAGCGGGACCAACAAGGCAAATTTCAGAGAGGGGAGAAACTGTGTACAAGCTTCTAGCTAGCACATATGAAAAAGCATCACTTTTGAGTGGGAGCAGTGTGTCAGCAAAAATGTGTGGGAACTATACAACTTGAGCCTCAGGAGGGGCATAAAGACCACTGTTCGTTTTTAACCCTAGGGTTTGAGAAGAGGAGAACAAAGACAGTACAAGGGGGTCAACAACAACAGTGCCCATCTCTGAAGTGGGTACTTGGGAAGGAGTGTCTGGGAAACCAGAAACTACTACAGATTCTATGACAAGGGGACTATGCGCTGAAGCATGGATCTCAGCTCTCTGAGTGACAGACTGGGTCAGCGAAATACCTGGGAGTGGGGATTCTGCGAACAGGCTTAGGGAAAAACCTGGTTCCTGAATACATTTAACTGGAATCAGTATTTTAGCAGAAGTTTCAGGGGACACGGCAGTGGAAACGTGAGCTGAAGCAGGGGGATTATAGCAAAGAATATCCAAGGACTCCGCAACCTTAGGGGAGTCATTTAGTGCAACCACTGCTGTCAGACTTGGGGATTCATTCTCTGATTCTAGAAAGGACGCAATAGCCTGGGGGCAGCAAGGATTTACAGGGGTTAATGCAGATATTACATGAGAGTCAAAAAGAGGGAGATTTGCCTATGAAATTGGGGACACAAGGAGTTCCTCCTCTGGAACCAAGGACGTGACCTTGGCTGGCGAACAACAGGGAATTACCAAAGGAGACTTATAGGGCTGCCCCGCAGGGGTTAATACAGGAATGACCTTGGGAACAGAACTTAGGGATTCGAACTTAGAAAGTGTAAGTAGAAGGGGTTCCTTCTCTGACGTGGGGAGTACGCAGAGCTGCCTAGCAGGGGTTAAAGCAGGAAAAAGCCTCAAGGGCAGGAATTGGAGATTCTGAGTTAGAAAGTGAGGGCAAAAAGGGTTCACACTCTGGTGCTGGGAGAGACACACTGACCTGGGAAATGCAGGGATTTACAGTGGGGAATTCATAGGCCTGACTAGCAGAGGTTAAGACAGGAATAACCTTAAGGGCAGGAGTTAGGGATTCCGAGTTAGAAATTGAGGGTAGAAGGGGTTCATTCTCAGACACTAAAGCCATAGCTTTGGCTTGGGAAATACACGTATACTCCACGGGAACCTCACAGGGTTGATTGGCAGGGGATTACCTAGACATATCCTTGGGGTCTAAGTAACAGGAGGTGCAATCAGGGCTAGAGACCGTGGCAGCTTCTACCTTAGGGGGCAGTGATAGTGGGACAGTTTGGTCATTTCTTGGAGAGGGAGGTACCCCCACAGGTTTAGCAACAGGACTGCCAGTACAGGGGAAGTGATTAAAAAGAGCGTAGCCAGCGAGGAGAGGGTCCTGTACTCTTATGGAATCATCCAAATTTTGGGATAGTTTATGGATCGTATCTTGAGCCTGAACCAGTGCCATAGGATCTACAGTGTCCCAGTTTAGGGTATGAAGATGGGAGGCCAGAGTTTGTTTAGACTCTCGAAGGCGCTGGGACGTGGTAAGGATTTCTTTACAGAGCTGTCTCTGAGAAGGGGATAAACCTTGAAACATGAACTGACTTTCAGACGGGGGCAGTCTTTCATACAGGTACTGGTTTTCAAACTGGGACTAGTCCGCAGGCCGGGACAGGATTTCAGATATAAACATACCAACCCTCACCACAGTTTGGTCCAAGTTTGTGGGGCCGAGCATACTGTCACGGCTGTGCTCACCACAAACCAGGGTCGGACCGCGTGGCTGTGGTGGGGTTATATAAGTACCGACCTTAGACCGTGCAGGCTGATCCGGAATGCGAAATCAATAGTCAAACAAGCCAGGGTCGGGACTGGAGAGAGCAGCGTAGTCAGTGGACGAGCCAGGGTCAGGATAGGAGACATCAGGTTAAACGTTATCAAAGCGGAGTTTTGGCAACAGGAAGTCAACGAGGTCCCGCTTCAGCGTAATAGCTGCAGGGTGGGAGCCGGTTCTGCACGAGTGGCGACCATGGCCCATGGTACCAGTCTCAGGAAGGAAAAGGCAGACCGGAGTGGGCACACCGCCAGGCAGCACGGGTAAACCAATGCTTCAGCGCAGGAGTCCAGAATGGGCCTGTGTGAGTAGAGAGAGCTACAGACCTCAGGACTCAGCAGACAGGCCTCTGCTATGGGAAGGGCAGCGTAATCAGGGAACAGAGAGCTGAAGTAAACGCTGGAGATCCTCCGCTTCAGCACAGGAACCAGGACACGGCCTCTGCAATGGAGAGAGAGCAGCAGGCCCCAGGAACCAGGAAACACAGGCCTCAGCGAAGTAGCAGCAGGCCTGAAGGAAACTGGAACAAGTACAACGAACAAGAACAAATAATGGGATAAGTAACGAGAGATAACAAGCCAGGGGCTTGTGGCAAAACACAGGTAACATCCAAGAAGGATTATGCTCGGCAGAGAGGGATTGTGGGAATGCAGTATTTAAAGGCCAGCGGGCCAATCCCCAGAGGAGGGTGCGAGGGCACTGCTCCAATGACTGAGTACAAGGCTAGGTTGCAGTGATAGCCCACACAGCTGCTGTTGATTGCAAAGAGGGATTTAGTGAGAACAACAGCATCCTGCAAGGCTACGAAAAAAGCCAGGAGTGGATTCCTGACAGCATCCCTTCCAGTAACCTATTGACCAGGTGTTGGAAGGTAGCCGGGGCATTCTTCATTCCAAATGGCATCCCTAAAAACTCATAGAGGCCACTTGGAGTAATGAAGGTTGACTTCTCCCTAGCCTCCTGGGTAAGGGGAATTTGCCAATACCCTTTAGACAAATCCATCGTTGTCAGATACTTTGCATCCGCAAGTTTATCTAAGAGATCATCCATGCAGGGCATGGGATAAGCATCCGACACGTCAGTGCATTGAGCTGCCGGTAGTCCACACAGAACCGAGTGGTTCCGTCTTTCTTAGGTACCAGGAATACCAGACAAGCTCAAGGGCTCTGAGACGGCACAATTACCCCTAGGGCCAGCATCTCTTCTACTTCCCTCTTTATACTGCCCTTTACCTCTGCTGATACATGATAGGCATGCTTATGCAGAGGTCTCTGATCACCAGTGTCCACTGGATGGTCAGTAATATGTGTTCTGCCGGCTTGTCCATGAACAGAACCCTATGCTGCTCTAATAGCCTTTGCCTGCACCCTTTGCTGTGCACTGAGCTGGGACCCTATCTCTACCTGCTCTACATTGCCCCCTTGCCTGATTCCCCTAGGAGGTCAGGCAGAGCATTGCGCGCCGGGTCCCACTTTGGTGGGCTACAGATAGCCAACACTGATGCCACACTGTGTAAAATACTCCTTAATCATATTAATATATGTCCTATTTCTCTCTCTCCATCTAACTGTACAACACAGTTGCACTCATTCATCCTCTTGAGTACCATGTACGGTCAAGACCAGGGAGCCATCAGTTTGTTCTGCTGAGTGGGCTTCAGAACAAGCACTTGATGCCCAGGGATGAATTCTCTTCTACCGGCGTTCTGATCATACCAAGTCTTCTGCTTGGTCTGAGCCTCCTTGAGGTTAGCCTGTGCCAACCACATAAGCATTTCTAACTGGTCCCTGAGATCTACCATATACTGAAGCACAGAAGCATCAGTATTGGTCATCTCCCCTTCCCATCCATCACGGAATAAGTCAAGGCGTCTCCAAACCCTGCGACCATAAAGAAGCTCGAAGGGAGAGAAACTGGCAGATTCTTACCAGTAATAGGGAACCCTTCCAGAGAGTAACCATGGACCTTGTGGGACCCCTCATGATTCCCACTTGGTACGGGAAGTGCTACATCCTCACGGTGGTGGACTTTGCCACCCGGTACCCTGAGGCGGCAGTGCTGGCCACCATTGATGCTAGGGCAGTAGCGAAAGCATTGTTAACCATTTTTACTAGGGTAGGTTTCCCTAGCGAGATCCTAACCGATCAGTGGTCACAATTCATGAGTGAATTGCTCCAGTGTATCTGGGGTGCATGCGGGGTGAAGCACCAGCGCACGACCCCTTACCAACCCCAAACCAATGGACTATGTGATAGGTTCAACGGTACCCTGAAGCAGATGCTTTGAACCTTTATAGAGGTAGAGGGCAAAGACTAGGAGATTCACCTGCAGCAATTGCTGTTTGCATACCGAGAGGTACCGCAACAATCCACAGGATTTTTTCACTTTGAGCTGCTATATGGTCGCAGGGTACGGGTACCTCAGACTTATTCCATGAGGGATGGGAAGGGGAGACTACCAATACTGATGCTTCTGTTCTTCAGTATGTGGTAGATCTCAGAGACTGGCTAGAGATGCTCATGGGGTTGGCACAGGACAACCTTAGGGATGCTCAGACCAAGCAGAAAATTTGGTATGATCAGAATGCCGTTGTAGAGAATTCATTCCAGGACAGCAAGTACTTGTTCTCAAACACACTTGGGAGAAAAAATTGATGGCTGCCTGGTCGGGACCGTATCCGGTGCTCCGAAAGATGAATGAGTGCAAGTATGTTATACAGGTAGATGCTGAGGCAGGGAGAAATAAGGTGTACTACATCAATATGTTGAAGGAATACATAGCCCCGAGTGTGGCATCGGTGCTGGCTATTTGTAGCCCACTGATGGGAGATCCAGCGGGCAGTGCTCTGCCAGATCTCTTAGAGGAGGCTAGGTAGACGGGTACTGTAGAGCAGGTGGAGATAGGTTCCCAGTTGAGTGTAAGGAAGCGAGCTGAAGCTAGGGCTATGCTAGGTCAGTAAAGGGCTCTGTTCAAGGATTAGCCGGGCAGGACACATATCACCAGTGCTCTCGGGTGACCTGCACCCTCAGCATAAGCATGTCTATCGGGTATCATCAGAGATTAAGGGCAGTATAGAGAGGGAGGTAGAAGAGATACTGGCCCTAGCGGTAATTGTACCATCTCAGAGCCCCTGGGCTTGTCCGGTAGTCCTGGTACCTAAGAAGGATGGGACTACCCGTTTCTGTGTGGACTACCAACAGCTCAACGCGGGGACGGTGTCAGATGCTTATCCCATGCCCCGCATGGACGAGTTGCTGGATGAACTCGTGGGGGCAAAGTATCTGACTACCATGGATCTCAGTAAAGGTTACTGGCAGATCCCCTTGACCAAGGAGGCTAGGGAGAAGTCGGCATTCATTACCCCGAGTGGCCTCTATGAATTTTTAGTGATGCTATTCGGAATGAAGAATGCATTGGCTACCTTCCAACGCCTAGTCAACCGTTTGCTGGAGGGTATGCAGGGGTTTGCAAGGGCATACCTGGACGACATTGCAGTGTTTAGCAATTAGTGGGACTCACATTTAGTGCATGTAGCTGCGGTGCTAGCCAGGACTAGGGAAGCGGGACTCACCTTGAAACCCACCAAATGCTTAGTAGGGATGGCAGAGGTACTGTACCTAGGGCTTAGGGTGGGTGGCGGGCACCACAAACCAGAGCCAGCCAATGTGGAAGCGATAGTGCAGTGGCCCGTTCCCAAGACCAAGAAGCAGGTCATGGCTTTCTTAGGCACCGCAGGCTACTATAGGAAGTTTGTGCCCCAGTATAGCGCCATTGCAAAACCCCTGACTAACTTGACCCAGAAGCGACAGTCTGTGCTGGTAGTCTGGTATCCTGCCTTTGAGGTCTCCTTCCACTGGCCAGTGCCCATATTCTAGCTGCACCAGACTACTCAAAAAAGTTTTTTGTGCAGACTTATGCCTCGGACTATGGCATCGGCGCTGTGCTCAGCCAAGTGGGGGAGGAGGGGAGTGAACACCCAGTGGTGTATCTGAGCCGCACGTTACTGCCAGAGAGGTGGCTTATGCCACCATTGAAAAGCAGTATCTGGCCATTGTATGGGCTCTGAGAAAAATTTAGCCCTATGTCTACGGCAAGCCATTCACCCTGATCACAGACCACAACCCGTTGGTTTGGCTTCAAAGGGTGTCCGGGGAAAATGCCAAGTTACTGCCCTGGAGTCTTGCTTTGCAAGAGTTTGACTTCACCATAAAGCATAAGAAGGGCAGTGAGCATGGCAATGCCGATGGCCTTTCCCACCATGACAATCCCTACGAACTGACAACCTCAAGAGCTGCCAGGCCAGCCCAACCACCGGACAAAGTGGTCGGGACAGAGCCTGCGCTTTGAGTTGGGGGAGGTGTGGCGGGCGGGGGTTAACCAGGCCAAAAATAAAGGTATTATGCCCGGCTGGTTAACCATAATCCCTAAAAACGGAAAACAGGGGGAGCAAGGAGTTAAAACAATCAAAATACCTGGAAACTGATCGTAAATGAATTTCCAAAAGGCGGAAAGGCCTCCTAGGGGAGATGGGGGAATTGTGAACACATAAATCCAGCAACTATAATACTTACACGGCCAAGTGTAAGTATAGATACTTCAAGTGGTATCTGTGGGAGTTCCCACCCGTCCACACCGATCAGCATGACAGGAATCAGATGTTACTCATAAGCCGGGTTCTGACAGAGAATTTCCTCTGTTTGTAAGCAAGCGTCCCGGTTTCTCCCAAGTGTGGCGGTAGAAGGTAAGTGAGGCAAATGTGTCAGTATATAAATCAAACAACAAGAAATAGGGGCGCCCTAACTCTAATTAGAACAATAAATGTGAATGGATTAACAATGATCGTTAACCCTAACAGTGATAGTGCACATATACAACCGTGTAAATACAACTGGATCCTGAAATAGTCCCAAAGAGTTCCAAGAATGCAGATAACTGGAATCAGCTGTTGCTCAGCACATGAAAATGAATAGATAAAAAAAACATAGTGTAATACTGTTAAGAGATAATGCACATAAAAAGCTAAAAAGACAAAAAATAAAATAACAAAATAATCGTTCTATAACCATAATCCATGTTGAGACTGAAGGGGTTAAACTGTATTGTGCCCATCATATCATATTTGCCCCTACACCATCTTTATTGTCCCTATTTTGCAGCTAAAGAAGCTAGCTGCTGTTGAATGAATGAACTATGTGCGAATTGTATTTGTGACACAAGGGTGAGCCTCTAGCGCTGAACCACATGCTAAGTGAAGAAGCATGCCTATGAATGGGTGGCCGCTTTGAAGTATAGGGATTACTTCCTAAGATGTAGACCTCTAGACCGCAAAGTTAATTTGATAAGTGGTTTGCGGTCTAGATGAAGTGCTTTCCTGTCAAAATGTATCCACTGGTCTCGTTAGCCACGTAAGCTGAACGTATTGGCGTGGGAACTAGGTTAAACCACAGACCACATCACAGCCCGTCCAATTAAGTGGCTAACTTACGCTAGGAGTGAGCTAGCAATCTAATTTTTGGATCCCCGGTAGCTGACCACATACGACACACATACATATGTGTTTTATATTATTTATATATATGTGGAAACCACACATAAAGAATAACATTTGTTTCAGTGCTGGTTGTAAATGTAAAGACAGGAAACTTTTTCTGTCAGCCCAGTAATAAACCTTTTAACATGTAAATATGTTAAGGCTGAATGAGCTGAGCGATTTCTCATCTCCGTACTTCCAGGGCACACTGCAGAGTTGGTGCCTCAGTGTCTATGGGAAGTCAGGAGTTGAAAAGCCTCAGAGACACTAGGTGATAGGATGGCCGGGATATTGTAAGTACCAGATACCGGTGCGAAGTATGGGCACTTCACACTTGGTAGCCAAACCCCAGACTTACTGTCGCCAGGTAAGGGGTTGGACCCAGTAAGCTAAGGAGCTCAGGTGTGAGGTTAGCTTATGCTCCATGCAAACCGGGAAGCAACTTCTGCCCTTATTGTAAAGTACTGGCAAGTCGGGGATAGGTGGGGAAAATTATGCCCACGAGAGGATTGGGTGGAGTTGTTAGGTATAGGACCCTTAACCCTATAAGAATGCCTGCAGCCCAGTCCCAGTGAGATTCATCTAAGATTTTACCAAGAAACGTCCAATGTTTAATGTCAGCGGTTCCGGAGTGTGAAGGGTTAACCTACATCGTAACGAAGATTTGCTCCTCTTCTGGAATTCGTTAGAGCTAAGGGTTTCCGACCAAACCCTGTAAGGACTGAACAAACTTTTTCCTTTTGGCAGAGATATAGGGGTGGCAACATGTGCCCCTAGGCAGGAACTGTTACCCGGATCAATTTGCGCACCCACTTGCATGCGTGCAGGGGTTCCCAGAGACTTTGTTTCGTTCCAAGGACATTTTATTTCGTTCCCTGTACCCAGTAAGTGTTTTATTAAGTGTAATTGTGCAAGATTTGTGTGTTTGTCTGAAAGAAAGAAATTACAATTTATTTTACTCATCTTGTGTGCTCAGTCCAGAATCCCGGTATTAATGTGTGCATAAGGCTACGCTTAGAGTGCCGGCTACGGCTACAGCTACGACTACGGATGACGTCTCCCGTCTCCGTTGCCCAAGCAAAAGTTGTAATTTGAGTTTGGGAGACATCTCTTGCTACAAGGGGAGTGACAAAAGGCAGAGGGGCGGGGACAAGAGCAAGGGGGAAGGCTAAAATGGAGAGGAGTTGTAATTTCTGTTTGTATGCTGAATTTACTTTACTTTTACTTAAAATTATGAGAGAATTTACTATTTTAAAGTTGTTCAAATATTGTGTTTCACTTGACAGACACACAAACACACACACACACACACAATCAGGGCCGCCTACAGAAATCATGGGGCCCAGGACAAATGAAAGGAGCAGACCTCCCCTTTAAATTTATTTTTATTGCATCGGATTGATGCTCGGGGTCTCCGGTGCTAGTATTTATGTGTATCATCTCCTGAGACCGTTGCGTCAATCCGATGCCGGAAAAATGCATTTTCTTTCTGTCACTCTCACACATCCCTTCTCGCCAGCTTTTGCTGACGAGAAGAATCTTTGATAAAATCGCAATTCCAGAGCCCCGATGAGATTATCGAGGTTATTAGAATAGCACGATTAAAAAAATAAATGCAAGTTTGAGCTTTTCGTCAGCTCCCACACGATGTGTTTGGCCAGGAGCCAGAAATCGTGACAAAATGCCTACCCCACATGATTTAAGCATCTCACTGTGGCTTTTTAAAAGCTACCTTGCAATATTTTGTGATAGCTGCTTAAAATCCTTGATGAGTTGGTTATCAAAGCTAAATAATAGGCCCTTAGACTACTCACACCAGTTTAATCACAAGTCTAACAAATACAATGGTTGAATAAAGTGTTTCAATATTATTTTAAATGTATATACAGTGTAAGTATATTCATACATATTGTTAGCTGTGCAATTTGCAATATTTTAGCATACAGACGAGACAACGAGTATTCTAAAGCTTGCCTTAAACTAGCCCTGTTACATGCTGGGTACATGCTGGGTGTAACCTGGCTAGTTAAGGCAAGTTTAAGGCATTTCTGCATTGACTAATGACCCATCGGATTAACAAAGCAGGGGTCCCTGGCAGTCCCATTCAGTTTGAATGGGACTGCCAGGGACCCCCGCTGTTAATCTGATGGGCCATTAGTCAATGCAAAAATGCCTTAAACTTGCCTTAAACTAGACCCAGCATGTACCTGGGTCTTTTTGGTGATTGCCACTGGTTTGTGTTAGAATAACCGTCGGCACTACAGTAGTTAACTTTGTCTTGCAATTTGTATTCAAAACCATAACTAACTGGGAAGAATATTTTTTTTTTACTTACAGTAAAAATGTCAAGTACTGGTGTCATTGAGAATTTACAGTAACAAATGCACTAAGTTTTCAAGGCTATTTGATCTGCTCAATTTACCCAATTAGAAATTTCTCGGGTACTTAAAGTTTAATACAATATCCCTGCCACATTGTTTTCTTAAGTACTGTAAATGTATTTTTCTAAAAAGCTCTGTGTTTGTCAATAATAATATATCTCTGTATTAAATTAATCTCAGAATATAATGTTTTAAGCACATTCTGGAAACTATAGATTCATTAAAAGCAATATTTTTACTTATAGGAATATAATAAAATATGTAAGTAAATATAGAAGTAGTACATTTTAGAACAGACAAAATGCATATTCTGGTAAAAGTCTAAATTTTCCTGTAAGCTTGCCATTTTGTTCAGTAAAGCCGGAAATTCAGTCTGAACCCATACTTGAGTTAAAAATTGTTTTCATATACTGTAAACTATAGCAAGTGATGTCAACACCAATACATTGTCAGTAATGGGTATTGTTCCTAATGTTCTCCATTTGGCTGCAAAAGTATGGCTTGTGTCCCCTGGCAGAGATCATTTTTGCAATGAAGACATTCAATAAGGATTACTGTTTTACAGTGTTTTATGTGCAGTACATCTGAAAGCCACTTTCTAGTTCACTAAATGTGACTTGATGATTTTAGCATATTTTTTTAAGATATGTATTCTTAAGATAAAATTGTTAGAAAAGCACACATCAGTGTAAACCATTGGGTAATAAATGTAAAAGTAACAAATCTAAACTAATGTGGCTAAATAAACAGGCAGGGGAGGAAATTAAAGAGAAGAGGCAGGCATTTAGATTCTTAGGGCCCTATTCAGTGGTTTCGATAACTTTGCTGCTACATCGCAAGGTTTGTCATATTCCCATTGAACGGTATGTCATTTGAGTTATCACGGTATTCATAAAGAATCTGAAACCATCTCAAACCGTGAAGTAGGGAAATACCAAAACCGTTCAATGTAGCAGAAAAGTAATCTCAGCTTTTTCTAAGTTCTCCCACGTACGATCTGGCCTCAGAGCTGCAAAGAGAGCTTTACAGAGAGAGTCGCCTCTCCCTGTACAGCTCTCCCAGTCGATCGCATTGTTTTTATTAATTTATTAATTCTAGCGTGCATGAGCAGGGGGATTTCAGAGCAGAACCACATTAATTTCAGATCCATGGACCCCCTGCTTCCCGAGTTACCGGCCCTGGTATGGAGTGCCGGTATCTCCTATGCATTTAAATGTCATGGTCACGTAATGCGGGACATTTAAACTTTGCATGGGGATACCGGCACCCCATAATGGGGCCTGTATCTCAGGAAGCAGGGGGTCCCAGGACCTGAAATCAATGTGGTTCAGCCCCGGAGACCCCTTGCTCCCATACACTAGTATTAAAATGTAAATAAAAACAGCTTCATTACCTTAGCGGCAAGCAGCAGGTTACACCTGAATAGTCTGTTTATTGGGGGCAAGGGGGTGGATGAAGGGGTAGTTGCCCCAGGGTGGGGGGTTAGACCTGCTGAGTATTTTGTGGGAGCGGTGGGAACCGCTATGGTAATGAAGGGGTTAACCACTCCCACTACCCACCTGGTAGGCCTAACCACCCACCATTGGAGCATCAACCACCTTCACCCAATCCCTCTACCTCCAATAACCATTAAAAACAAACAACAACCTAACTACCCACCTCCTCTACCCCCAACAACCCCCCAACACATACAGTACAATAATGGGCAAAATGACTACTATCCAGATCTGGATAATTGATAATTTTCCCATTCCAAATAATACATTATCCAGCCAGCATAAAGTAAAAACTTGCACTTACCCAAGCCAGGATGGAGGCCGTCCTCATCACATCCTCTGTATCCATGTCCTTTTGTGGCAAGAGCATAATAATAAAATAACAATAAAAACAATAAAAAATACAAACGAAAGCCCTTAATCAACTTAGTGTTTAATAATCACTAAAGTAATTAAGGGGTTAACCCCCCTCCTCCACTACCCACCTGGGAAGCCTAACCACCCACCCCAGGGCAACTAGCCCCACTCTCTACCCATTGATTGGCACAGTGGTACATCATGCCCATATAATATGGGCATGATACGCCACTTTAGCAGTCAATACGCAAACTAAAAAAACAACAGCACCAAAAAGACACAACAATAAAATAAATAAACAAGCACCTAAACACCAGAACAATAAAATAAATCAAGCACCTAAACACAAGAACAATCAAAGAAATCAAACCCCTAAACACCAGAACAATAAAATAAATCAAACGCCTAAACAACAGAAAAATAAAATAAATCAAACGCCTAAACAGAAGAATAAAATATATCAAAAACCTAAACAACACATCAATAAAAGAAATCAAACACCTATAGAATCCAAACATTAAATAAAAACAAGCCCTACAAATACATAACAATTAACTCAAAGCATAAAAAGAAATACAAAACATAACAATTAATGAAAAACAACCAATTGCCAAAAAAAGGCATTGCCTATCACTGTATTTATCAATACCCTAAAGGGGCACAGATAAGTACATTGGCAGTCAATGGACAAGCAAAAATGTAATGCAATTTAATGCAATTTAATGCAATTTAATGGTTAATGAATGGCTAAGAAAGTGGTGCAGGAAGGAGGGGTTTGGATTTTTAGAGCACTGGGACTCCTTTTCTGAGAGGTGCCATCTATATTCTAGGGACGGATTGCACCTCAATTAAGAGGGATCTTCTGTGCTAGGGGGGATAATGCTAAAAAGGTTGGAGGAGATTTTAAACTAGGATGGAGGGGGAGGGGAATTAAATAGATAAGGAACTATATGGAATAGATGAGGATACAAGGTGGTATGGAGGTAGAATGAGGGCAAGTGCAAGTTTGACAAGCAGTGAGACACCCATAGTAAATACAGATAATACTAGAAAACTTCTAAAGACTAAACCAAGTGGGAGCAGACAGGAAGGAGCAGATAAGATAATAGCACAGGCTGAAAAAAAACTTAAATACATGCTTGCTAATGCAAGAAGCCTGACAGATAAAATGGGGGAGCTTGAATTAATAGCTACAAGGGAGCAGTATGATATCATAGGCATTACTAAAACATGGTGGGATGAAACTCATGACTGGATAGTTAATTTAGAGGGTTATTCTCTTTTTTTGGAAGGATCGAACAAATAGAAGGGGAGGTGGAGTATGTTTATATGTTAAACCAGATCTAAAACCTATTATAAGGGATAATGTCAATGAAGGGAATGATGAAAATGTAGAGACTTTGTGGATAGAAATTAGCAGTGGAGGTAAAAGTATAAAGAAAATGTTTGTGGGAATATGCTATAAACCACCAAATATCTGTGAGATTGAAGAAGCTAAAATACTTTTGCAAATGGAGAAGGCATCAAAACTGGGGCATGTTTGCATAATGGGGGATTTTAATTATCCAGACATAGACTGGGGCAATGAGGTTAGCGTTACAACAAAAGGAAACAGGTTTTTGGGGGTGCTTAAAGACCCATATGACCCAAATTATTGAGGAACCAACCAGGAGAGGAGCAGTTCTGGATTTGGTCATATCAAACAATGTAGAAGTAATAACAAATATTCAAGTCCTGGAACATTTGGGTAACAGTGATCATAACATGGCCTCATTTGAAATCAATTATCAAAAAACAGATTACTTGGGTTCAACAAAGACTTTCAACTTTAGAAAGGCAGATTTTAATAAACTGAGGTCTAATCTAGTAGTAATACAATGGGATGATGATTTTGCAGGGAAAAATGTAGAAGATAAATGGGCAGTCTTTAAAACATTTTTAGAAAAGCACACTTATCAGTGTATACCCTTGTGGATAAATTAACAGGTAGGGGAGGAAATGGACAAGAAGAGGAAGGCATTTAGATTCTTTAAGTCAGAAGGGACGGAGATATCATATCAGAATTATAAGGAATGTAACAAAAATTGCAAAAGGGCAATCAAATTAGCAAAAATGGATAATGAAAAAAGGATTGCAATAGAAAGTAAGGTCAACCCTAAAAAGTTATTTAAGTACCTTAATAACAAAAAAATGAGAAAAGAAAATATAGGACCCTTTCAGTGTGAGATGGGTAGGCAGATTATTGGAGATAAGGAAAAAGCTGAGGTATTAAACAAATTCTTTGCCTCTGTGTTTACCAGAGAAGAATCAAGTTCAATAGTAGTGCCGCAGGAGGAAGCCACAACCTCCATATTAATGAACAATTGGTTAACTGAGGAAGAAGTTCATAAGCGACTTAAAAAATTAAAGTAAATAAGGCACCTGGCCCCGATGGCATAGATCCAAGAGTTCTCAAGGAGCTAAGCTTAGTAATAGCCTAACCATTATATTTAATATTCAAGGACTCCATTTCCACAGGCCCAGTACCACAAGATTGGCGTAAAGCAGATGTGGTGCCTATATTTTAAAGGGAGCTAGATTATTAAGTGGCATGCGGTTTTCTCAAGGGTAGATGTCCCTTCTTCAAACAATGTGAAGTCGGTCAGAGATCTTAACATATGTAGAGGCAGAAATGAGAAATGCAAAGGCTTTTGATACGGTTTCACACAAGAGGTTGGTGTACAAAATAAAGAAAATTGGACTCAGTAATAATATATGCACCTGGAATGAAAACTGGTTAAAGAACAGACAACAGAGGGTTGTCATAAATGGAACTTTTTCAGGTTGGGCTAAAGTCGTGAGTGGAGTACCTCCGGGATCGGTACTGGGACCCCTGCTTTTTAACTTGTTTATTAATGACCTTGAGGTTGGGATCGAGAGCAAAGTCTCCATCTTTGCTGCTGATACTAAATTGTGTAAGGTAATAGAATCAGAGCAATGTAATTTGTAGGATGTAATTGCTCTTCAGAAGGACTTGGAGAGACTGGAAACGTGGGCAGGTAAATGGCAGATGAGGTTTAATACAGATAAATGTAAGGTTATGCATTTGGGATGCAAGAATAAAAAGGCGACTTACAAATTAAATGGAGATATATTGGGGGAATCCTTGATGGAGAAGGATTTAGGAGGGCTTGTAGACTGCAGGCTTAGCAATAGTGCCCAATGTCATGCAGTAGGTGCAAAGGCAAACAAGATCTTATCTTGCATCAAACGGGCAATGGATGGAAGGGAAGTAAACATAATTATGCCCCTTTACAAAGCATTAGTAAGACCACACCTTGAATATGGAGTACAATTTTGGGCACCAATCCTAAGAAAAGACATTATGGAACTAGAGAGAGTGCAGAGAAGAGCCACCAAATTAATAAAGGGGATGGACATTCTAACTTATGAGGAAAGGCTAGCTAAATTAGATTTATTTATATTAGAAAAGAGGCGTCTAAGAGGGGATATGATAACTATATACAAATATATTCAGGGACAATACAAGGAGCTTTCAAAAGAACTATTCATCCCACGGGCAGTACAAAGGACTTGGGGGCATCCCTTAAGGTTGGAGGAAAGGAAATTTCACCAACAACAAAGGAAAGGGTTCTTTACAGTAAGTAAAGAAAAAATGCACAAAAGCGCACCAGGGATTAATTAATGGTAATTTATAAAAAAATACACACAGATACTGAGGGGATCCAACCCCACCTCAGCAATAAATGTTATAAATCTAAGACTCAGTGATAGTGGAATGTGACTTCTGATACTAACTGAACCTTAAACCCTACAACATACAAAACACATTAAAAATACACAGTAAAAATACATATGATAAGTTAAAAATGAAATTCTAACTAGCGATTTGGAATGAAACCGCCATAGAAGTATGAACAGCTGGCAAGGGGAGACGGACACTTACACTGAGGCAGAAATGCGGGTTCACGGTGGCTGCAAAAGGATCCGGATCTCAACTCCGTGAAGAGGCTCCGTCTCAGCTTGTCAGGAAACACGCGCAGGATGACCTGTCGTGACCTCTACACGTTTCGCACCACGTGCTTCGTCAGGAGTTCACGTACAGCGTCATCCGCGTGTATTTGTAGGCGGCAGACAGTCAGATGGGACGGCCCCCAAACTGACACCCTTTAAATGTCTAGTAAGTGCGATCATAATAAAACCTCTAACTCTGTACAATTGATAGAGACAGAGCAAATAAGCAAATAAGTATTATAAAGCTTTATACAAAAGGTACATAAATCGCTATTGTTAGTGTCATAAAGCATAAAGCCTTCATGATAAAAATATATATATATGACCTCTAGTTCTTTGTTTCTGCCTTATATCAATACATATAGGCAGTGATGGAGTTAAACAAAACATAGTACTGATATATATATAAAAAAAAGGGGAAAAGAAACAGAAAGTATATATAAAAAATTAATACACTGGCGACACACTTTATTCGAGCTCGGCTAGTCCCACGAATTCGGGTATACCCGGGTGTATTGAGGTTTGTGACGGTTTTCTGCCCGAGTGCATTGAGTTATTTTCCAAGCAGGGATTGAAGCATTTTATTCCTGCTGGCTGCAATACTGCACAGTATATATATATATACTGCATTACAATTCATGAATTTATGCCATCTGGTAGACACGCAAAGCATTGCAGCCTATTAAATCCTAATCATTATCATTTAACAGATCAGCCGCCCATCAGCCAGGCATGAACCCAGGCTGGGAAGGCAAATGCAACGGGGCTTGTCAGAGGTGAGGAGTGGCGCATTCCAGGTATCTGCCAGGTACATACCGGGTATTTGCTCGAATAAAGTGTGTCGGTGCAGTATATAAAAAATCTGATACAGAAACATGTTAAAAAACCATTAACCTTCATCTTAAAAATGGAGTTAGTTCAATAAGTTCATTAAAACCAATAGGGTGTCTAGTTGACATTTCATAAATCCAAAATTGTTCATGTTTTAATAAATTATTTTCTCTATTTCCCTGTCTACTATTTAGTGATACACTTTCAAGTCCCTTAAATGTAATGCAGCCTGGGTCATTATTGTGCACATCTTTAAAATGTTTTAAAAGCGGAGTAAGTGGCATACCTTTAGCTATAGTTTTAGGTATGTTTTTAACATTTCTCAGGTGTTCTAACATACGCATTTTTAGTTGTCTTTTGGTCTTACCAATGTACTGCAAATTGCAGCTACACTGTAGGACATAGACCACATGCGTTGTCTGACAGTTAATAAACTTTTTTATGTTATACACAGATTTAGTAACACCAGACGTCACTGTTTTGCCTTGGCAGATGTGTTTACATGCCTTTCACTTTCCGCATTTATAAGTGCCCTTAATTCCTAAACGTGTTTTAATGTCCCCAGATACTGTAACTTCTCTGGAGACTTGGCTCGGGGCCAACATATTTTTAAGAATAGGCGCACGTTTAAACACTATACCCGGCTTGGACTTTAATTGGGGGCCCAAAATGGGATCTGCTTTGAGTATACCCCAATGTTTTTGCAGAATTTTCCTAACATTATAGTGCGTATCACTAAATTGAGTGATAAAGGCTGGGATTTGATTTTTTCTCTTATCATCCTTTTTGTGACGATATTTCATCAGTGATTTCCTTGGAATTTTTTCAAGCTTTTTAAGCGAGGAATTTATTAGATTACTATCATATTTTTTGTCAAGGAATCTTTTTTTCAGGAATGAAGATTGTTCTTCAAATTCCTCAGCCTTAGAATCATTTCTCTTCAACCTGAGAAGTTGATTAAATGGAATATTTTGGACCCATCGCTTATTATGTCAACTAAATGGGTCCAAATAAGAATTAACATTTGTGACCTTAAAATGCGTTTTGGTATGGACAGTGTTGGCCTCAATGTAAATCTCTAAATCGAGAAAATGAATCTTGACTGGGCTATTTTCACCACTAAATTTAAAATTCATTCATATTTAGAAGTGCAACAAAATCAAGATAGGAATCCTCAGTCCCTTCCCATACAATGATAATATCATCGATGTATCTCCTCCACAGCTTAAGCTGCAGTAAGGGCAGTTAAAATGTGGAATTCATTACCCATGGAGACTGTGATGGCAGATACAATAGATTTGTTCAAAAAAAGGTTGGACATCTTTTTAGATGGGAAAAGTATACAGGGATATACCAAATAAGTATACATGGGAAGGATGTTGATCCAGGGATTAATCCGATTGCCAATTCTTGGAGTCAGGAAGGAATTAATTTTTCCCCTTAATGGGGTTTTTTGTTTGCCTTCCTCTGGATCAATAAGTAAGTATAGATATAGGATAAAGTATCTGTTTAAATTTAGCATAGGTTGAACTTGATGGACCTACGTCTTTTTTCAACCTCATCTACTATGTAACTATGTAACTATGTAAAAAAATTAAAATTAAAAAATACAATTAAAAAAACCTGAAAAACAAAAATTGCATACATTCAATATTTTTCTTACCTTTAGATGTCTTCACCCTCTGATTCCCGGTGTAGCTGGAAGCTCAACATCCGCTTCAGGTAGAATCTTCTTTCTTCAATGTTCTTTCTTCTATCTTCTTTCCTTGTACTCCATTGTAATCCACCAACGGATGTTGTCTCATCGTTTTCCTAAGCTAAAATTGAGACAGAACAGGCATTATATAAGGCCAGTGACATCACATTTTAGGGTCAGATGGTACAGCTCCAATCCGATTGGACACTGTACCATGTGACAGGTTTTTAAAAATTAAGGACGTGATGTCCTCTCCAAGCGAGGTACGTTACATCCTGAAAACCATATGGCTGTCATCACATGGTACTTAAGCCAATCATATTGGGGACACTCCGATTGCTTGAAGTACCATGTGACATGGTTAATTTTTTTTAAAGGATATGACATCACTTTAAGGGATGATTCACATCCTTAAAAAAAAAAAAAGACTTCCATCACATGGTACAGTAACCAATCGGATTGTGAGTGTACCATGCGGTATATATGGTTCTGTTGTTTAGGTGCTAGGGTATTTCTTTTATTGTTCTGATGTTTAGGTGTTAGATTTATTTTACTCTTTTGGTATTTAGGCTTTTTATTTCTTTTATTCTTCTGGTGTTTAGGTGCTTGGGTATTTATTTTATTGTTGTGTCTATTTTGTGCTGTTGTTTTTTTAGGTTGCCCATTGACTGCTATAGTGGCTTATCATGCCCATATTATTTGTTGTAATGTTTATTATGGGTTGCGGGGATGGGTGAAGGTGGTAGTTGATCCATGGAGGTGTTTATGCCTACCATGTGGGCAGCGGGAGGGATTAACCCTTTCATTACCCTAGCGGTTAACTCCTCCCACAACCCAACACAAGGCCTAAACACCGACCATGGGCTAAATACCACCTTCACCCACCGCCACTACTCACAATAAACCTGGCACTGGTAGTTAACACATTCATTGCCTTAATGGTTAGCCACTAAGATAATGAAGCTACCTGTTAATGTATTTTCATTGCATTGGATGGAAGCAGGGGGTCTCTGGAGCCGATATTAATGCGGGTCAGCTCAGTAGACTCCCGGCTTCAATCCTGCACTCAGAACCCATCTTTGATAAAATCGAAATTCCAGAGCTCCGAAAATCTCAACGGAGCTAATAGAATGGCTGAAATGTATCAAAATGGTGGTATTTGGATTTTTGCAGCTCCTGCTCGATGTGTTTGAGCAGTAGCACGAAATTGTCAAAAAATGCCTTCCCCGCACGATTTAACCAATGCATCAAGGCTTTCTGAATAGCTACTAGCAAAATTTTGCAATAGCTGATTAAAATCCTCGATGAGTTGGTTTATCGAAGCTACTCAAATAGGCCCCTTAAAGTCAGAAGGGACAGAGGCATCATATCAGAATTATAAGGAATGCACTGTAAGCAAAGTTGCAAAAGGGCAATAAAACAAGCAAAAGTTGATAATTAAAAAGGGATTGCAATAGAAAGTAAGATTAACCCAAAAAAGTTATTTAAGTACCTTAATAACTAAAAATATAGAAAAGAAAATACAGTATAGGACCCTTTCAGTGTGAGATGGGAAGGCACATTATTGGTCATAAGAAAACAAGAAGGCATTTAACAAAATATTTGCCTCTTTATTTACCAGGGAGTAATCAATTGCAATAATAGTGCCACAGGAGAAAGCTACAACCTCTATATTAATGAACAATTGGTTATCTGAGGAAGAAGTGCATTTTGATCAAAATAAAGTAAATAGGGCACCTGGCCCCTATGGCATACATTCAAGAATTCATTAAGGAGCTAAGTTCAGTAATAGCCAAACCATTACATTTAATAATCACTGACACCATTTCCACAAGCTCAGTACCACAAGATTGGCATAAAGCAGAAATGGTGCCTATATTTAAAAAGGTATCTTACTCACAACCGGGGAATTGCAGACCTGTACGCCTAACAACAAAAGTGCAGAAGCTACTTGAGGATTTAGAATGAGCAAATATTCAAGAATATCTAATGGATAACAAAAGTATTAGTAATAGCATGGATTTATGAAGGATAGATCATGCCAAACTAACCTTATTTGTTTCTTTGAGGACGTAAGAAGGAATTTACAGTAGATCAGGGTAATGCAGTTGATGTGGTCTACTTAGATTTTGCAAAAGCTTTTGATATGGTTCCACACAAGAGGTTAGTATAAAAAATAAAGCAAATTGGACTCTGTGAAGGAACGGCCCTGTAAGTATTAGAATTTGGAGATAGAGGTAGCACATAGAAACTTTAAATGGAGTTCAAAAAACTTCTGCTGTATTTAGTACATCAGAGCAATTACAAAGCAGTAACGTTTCAGGACAATCCTGTCCCTTCCTCACACTATACACCTTACGAATGATTATGACAAACACCTATAAATACCACTAAGAGTTGAACAAAATCACCTTACCCCCAATACAGGTGAAACAAAGCTGAGCAGCACTGCAGCCTGATTAGTTCCTGATACAACGTTGCTAGGCAATGCGCCATCTATGTCAACAAAGAATAGAGAAAAATAGAAAAACACACAGAATCTTTTTTTAAGCAGCACAGCATTCCAACTATGCAGCATACTGTGCAAGACTTGGGATCCATAGCACACTGGTGCTGCTAATAGAAGTTCAATGTCTATAAACCAACGGCCCTGTAAGTATGGTCAGAAAGGAGCTCACACACTACTTTCTTGCAATGAAAGTCCTTGATTTCCCTTAGGAGTTGAAACAGGTCTTAAAGGAAATAGAATAGAGCATTCAAAGTAAGTTGTTCAAAGTGACACAACATTCCTTAATCTCAGGTACACAAAAGGGAGTTAGGGCTCTGCCCCAGACCGGAGCTCTCAACCTGTTTCCTCACAGGTTTAGAGCAAAAGTCTGCTGTCTGCCTTTTAAACCTTCCCTTTCCAATCGGCTAGCAGACCTACAATCTAGAGTGTGGTTTTTCTGGTTTACTAAAGTGAGAGAGTTTTTAACCTCTTATACACTACCTCACATACCACTCCTCTCAGAGTGTTGCTCCTTGCACACTTGCCTTTTGAAACATCCTGCCCCCTTCATGGGATAAAAAAAAATCTGCATTTTATGTAACTTCCCAGCCCTATGTTGTACCCGGAAGGAGAAGGGTTGAAGGAAGAGGTATTAGCAAATGACTCTGGGGTTTGTGTCCTTCATTGTTTGAAGACATTTTAGGGGATCATGGTCTGTGACCAGGTAAATGTGACAGCCAAGAGATAATGTGAACAGGAAAAAACACTATGGTACGTGTGATGGTAGGGTAGCCAGTCTTCATAATAAATGTGAATCCCGACTGGTTAACCCTGTAAACAATGGGTCCCCATGTCACGGGAGACCAGTACTTATCCCACAAAAATACCTGGATCCTTTGATTGAACAAAACGTGAGATAAAATAAATTGTAATTTATTCACAGAGGAAACACACACACCTTGATTTACAAGATTACACAAAATAATACTTACGAGAATGAGGTAAAACAAAATAAATGGTTTCCAGAACGAAAGTCCACGAAATACAGTCTCTAAGTATCAATTGCCAGGAGAGGGGTTGATACGCAAACAAGAGACGCAAAACCATCCTTGGCTAGGGCCGCCACTTGCAGCCCCTGTTTCTCCCCGCCGAAAGAAGTATCTTTATTCTGCGCTTGCAGAATTCGTTTACATGTCCTTAGTTCAAACGAACTTTCGTAGCGGGGTACAATCCTTGGCTACGATGGATTCATCTCTGTACCACGCACTATACTTTCCGATGAATCACAGAGGAACACAGTTGACACTCGCCCGGCAGCCTGCACGGGCTTATAACACCCTCCCAAGCCTATCTGGGTAATACCCAGCCAATCTTGGCGTGGGAAGCAAATTCCCAAACAAAGGCAAGTTTGCCAACAGTTCCTGCAGCCGGGCAAAGGGACTTATGGAATGCCAAGGGTCATGCGCTAACTTAACATTTAACCCACTTAGCATACCTGACCAAGCCCCCTTGCATGGCGGCATAATGTCTACCTTTCTCCAGGATGCCCAGACATCTACTAGGCAAACTGTTTCTATATGTTTCCTGACATTTAGCACTTTCCCCAGGTCGGTGTCTTTTGAAGCCACGGACTTTTGCAGACACTCTGGAGTCAGCTCCACATGGAGTCTCAGAAGCCCAGACTTACATTATACATGACTCATCCCTGATCATAAATGACAATGGCGAATGCTTAATGTATTCGCTGTCCTGCCTGACTGAAATGTAAATGTCCCGGTTCCTATAACTTTAAAATACTAAACTCTGAGCTACTTCTCATTTATGCCTTTAAATAAATGTTACAGTTTTTATAACTATACTGGATTAGATGTCTACCCCCAAGCACTCTGCGCACCAAAAATTAGAAAGCTAGGACCTTCCTATCAGAAGTTAGCTGCTTTATTATGTGAGGGCTGTGATGTGGTTTGTGGTTAAACTTTTTCCCGGTCTGCAGTTTGAGGTCGGGATGCAATGTTGCAATCCCCAGACTCAATCGATAACCGCAGACGTACTTTACCAATTGACCTTAATTAAATGAGGAAACCACATTATACAATGTTGCGATCCGGCATCTTTTCATGACCGCAGACCACTTAACCAATTTAGCTTGCGGTTAAGGCTTCCCTTGCTTGTCTGCGGTTACACAGTGATACAGTGTTGTAATGCGGGGCTTGACCACATAACCACAGGCACACTTATCCAATAATACGACTGCAGCCAGCCCTGGGCTGCAGAACTGACACTTTACAGTCACTTTATTTGACTCAAGGGAACCCAGCCGAGCAGAATGCCTTTATTTCATGGCCTGGGTACCCCTTCACCATCACACCGTCACACCCCAGTAGTTAAGTAGCACCGTAAGATGGGCACAATGTGTGTATTATAACTTTTCCTGTAAAAAAATCCAATCCATTTCCAACACACACAAAAAACACACCAACAACAGGGTACCAAATAGAGTCTAAAAGAGGTCCCTCACTCTGTTCCCACAGGGGGCAATGCCAATATAAGGAATGGTTCAGGAATATAAATCCATATAAAAGAGTAATATCATAGTGTGCTTTCACCATGAAACAAAGCAAAAAAATTAGCTTGAGGTGCTCAGACAATTCAGGACAGAACAAGGTCAATCAGTAGAAGTATATCTGGTACACATCATACTTGGATGAATAAGGTAAATAGCCGGTGCTCTCTGGATCAGGGACTCCTGCAGGTCCTATGTATAGGCACAGTAGACAAGAAGATCCTGGCACTCGGTCTTTGCAAAATGAAGATTTAATCACAGCCAAAATGTCCAATGTTTCAACTGCACATGCAGTCTTTCTCAAGGTGAGGGCTATGATTACAACATAAATACACACAGTTGTTCTATATGTAATAGTCTCTGGTTAGGGGATACATTTTGTCATCCTCACACAGGGAGGAATATTGCTATTAAGCAGAGGATTACGTGTAGGTCTACACATGTTGTATATTTTATTAATTGTCCATGTGGGCTATTTTATGTCGGTAAGATGACAAGGAAGCTCAAGCAATTGTTTATTGAGCACAAGAGTGTTATAAAGAAAGGTAGTGCTGTGCCAAGCGCTAAATTTAAGAAGTGTGCCTGCGAGTAAGTAGCTTTATTAAAGTTAGGTATCAGTTTCCAGACCACAGATGTTGAAACCGCAGTCAATTGAATAAGTGGTCTGCGGTTTAGCTGAAGTGAATTCTTGATACATGGTATCCTGCCATCTCGTTATCCACTTAAGCTGAATTGGTGGCGCGCGTCTGCAGTTACCGATCAAAGCCAGGATGGAAACATTGTATGCCGGCTTGTATGCCAAACCGATTATAGGTCAAACCGCAACCCACATCACAAAGCCACTTCAATTAAGTGGATAATGTGCGCTAGGAAAGAGCTAGCACTCTAATTTTTGGAGTGCAGGTAGGTAAAAATAAACCATGAAGATACATATGAGTTTTATATTTGTTAAATAAGCAGAACATACATTTATAAATAAACTGTATTCCAAAGGTGTTTTCAATGCTAAGGCGAGAATCCTTTCCTACAGGTCCAGGAATGAATCATTAACATGCCCATATATTATGGATGAATGAGTTGAGGGATCTTTCATCTCCGTACTTCAAAGGGCACCCTGCTATGTTGGTGCCCCAGTGTCTAGAGAAGTCCGGAGTTGAAAAGCCTCAGAGACCCTAGGTGTTAGCATGGCCAGGATATTTGTAAGTACCAGATATCGGTGTGAAGTATGGGCGCTTCACATTTGGTAGCCAAACCCAGACTTATTGTTGCCAGGTAAGAGGTTGGGCCCGGTATGCTAAGTAGTTCAGGTATGAAGTTAACACATGCTTTTAGCAGACCGGGAAGCAACTTCTGCCCTTTCTAGGAACTCATGGCAAGTCTGGGATAGGTGGGAAAAGTTGTTCCCACAGGATAATTGGCTATGATTGTTAGGAATAGGACCATTAACACTATAAAGATGCCTGCAGCCCAGTCCCCGTCAGATTTATCCCAGTTTTACCAAGATACGTCCAAGCTACAGCATCAGCGGTTCCGGAGTGTGAGGGGTTAACTACATCGTAACCAAGGATCGTACCCCTCTTCCAGATTTTGTTTGAGCTAAGGAACACTATAATGCTATAATGCCGTCCGCATCTTGTGGGGACTCATAGAAAGTAAAATCAAACCGCGCTCTTGCTTCCTATCAGGATCTTGAAGTAGATCAACTCTTCCCTCTTGCAGTTGATGTGATGTGGAGGCACCCCTCCTCCACCGATACCGTCGTAGGATGGCTCCAAACGTCAGGTGTCAATGAAAAATTAAACACAAAAGCGCACCAAGGGTCAAGATTTAATAAAACATTGTGATAAAATAACAAGTAAAAACTTACATATAAAGATATATAAGTCCAGTAGAGCAGTGCAGGGGCAACAGTCCTGGTGGAATCCTAGGCGCAGGGGGTAGGTGCTGAGGCTTACGGATCAGTCCCGTGCGCTGGGGCTGCCTGGCTCGGCACCACGTTGTTGTCACTTCCGGGTTGCGGCTTCTCGCAGGACCCGTGTATAGTAGCCCACCACAGTCGCCGGTTCTCCAGCATGAAACTCACTCCGGCGAACCGAAAGAGTCTCTGGCTGTTTGTAGGAGTGCTGGGACTTATTCCACCAATTTGCTGAAAACCAATAGCACTGTGTGAGCTCCGCAACGCGTTTCACACGATACTGTGCTTCATGAGGCAGTATTTGGGACACCTACATGGGGGCCTTTTATACAGTCACTCTGAAGTCCCAATTGGATAATTAGTTAGCCAATATGCGTAGCATGCACTGTGAGTGCAATGTGATGGCTAAATTGGGAAAGTGTATTGAATTCATATGATAATGCATAGTATGAATTTAGCATTTGTATAAGTCAATATATAAATATATGTGTTGGTGTGAAGGTGAAATAGAATAAAGGTAAATAAGACTTACACGGCCTTGTGTAAGCCCAGTCGCAAATTATACTATATATTATAATCTGGAACTCACACGGACTAGTGTGAGTGTAATCCTATCTTGGTATCTTGTTCATTTATGGGTGTTGCCCAATCAATACTACTGAGCCTGAGGAAGTCCAGTTCTGGACGAAACGCGTTGCTCTTTACATGGAACATTTTATAGCACATTACAGAGGAGGCGGAGGTGTAGTTGTAGCTCCCCATCCGGACGCGGAAGAGGGAGACCCCCTACAACTATACACCATACTGTCTACCCCTTGCTTTTACCTCCACAGAATCGTTTGTTTTCTGTGTTTGTTTTTGTTTTTATTTCTCATGTTTATATTAAAGTTAGTTTTTACCCTCCAGACATTAGTGTCTTTCATATGTTAACCCCATCTTCAACATCAGTTACAACTGGAACAGAAGAGCAAGATACCGCTAGGAGTGTGTACTCACACTGGCCCGTGTGAGTATTGTGATATATTTACCACTAATACCCCTATACCCCACCCTTTCATCACCTGATATTGATTGGGCAACACCCATAAATGAACAAGATACCAAGATAGGATTACACTCACACTAGTCCGTGTGAGTGCCAGATTATAATATATAGTATAATTTTTGGTGGTCCATAAACACACCATCCCCCCCTCATTGACGTGTATATAAGTATATGTGTTAACCCTATCTTTCTTTCTGTTTATACGAGAGGAAATCCCCCTGGAGCGGCACTGTGAACCAACGAAGCAAGTGGCCCACACATCAAGAAGAAGAACTCGCATCGCAAGAAGAAAAGCCTTATCAGAAGCACACGGGACTCCCAAAGAAACTCTGATGCGACTGGGCTTACACAAGGCCGTGTAAGTCTTATTTACCTTTATTCTATTTCACCTTCACACCAACACACATACACCCATGTGTGCCTATCCTTCTAATTGGACATTAGACACCTGAGCCACCACACCTGCTCAGGATATAAATGCTTCATCTTTAAAAGCAATTACCAGTTCTATAACACTGCCTGTTTCCAACCATTGTGCTCCCCCATCCTTTTTGTATTCATTACCTACAAGGGTCCTGGATAGATCCTGCTGGGGTTCCGAGTCACAAGAGGATAACACTCGAAAACCATTTACAGGCAGTATTACACCACTCTTTTTATACTTCTGCACATAAGATAAGTCACACAGAGATAGCGCCCGGGTACCTTCCTAAACAAATATAAATATATGTGTATAATCAATATTTAATTAATGATGTTGTTTTAAATGAAGTATTTAAATAAAATTGCTGTTAAAGGCCACCCGTGTAGATGATAAAAACATAGATAGTCAGGCAATAATACAGTAATATCGCAAGACCACATATTGAATCACAATAATACATACAATAAATACATAATAATACATTGAATTTTAAGGAAAATAGAGTATGGGAAAAGAAAGGAAGGAAAAGGGGGAAAGGAGGGAAGAAGTGAGGAAGGGGGGGAGGAGGGGAGGGAAAGGGAGAGGGGGAATGAAAGGGAAGGGGGAAAGGGGGGGGGGAAGGAAAAAGAAAGAAATAAAGAAGAAATAACCGGAGAGGGGGGGGGGGGGGTGGGGGGAGGAAGAGGGGAAGGAGGGAAGAGGGAATAGGAACCAAGAATAATTAATGTAATATAAAGCCTAAATGGTCATAATGCAAACCCTACTCCCCATCTATCTCAAAAAAGGTGTAAGTTCAATATAGTCATTGAGACCTCCAAGGTGCTTTGACTGGAGGGTAAAGATCCAAAATTGCTCTCGTTTGGCAAGTTGTAGGTCTCTATCTCCTGCCCTCACATCGCCCATAATCATCTCAATTCCCATATATTGTACACCCACTGTACTACAGTTATGCACATCTTTGAAGTGGGCCAAAAGGTGGGTGAGAGGTTTGGAGGTGGCTTCTAATTTGGGAATGTTAATGATGTTGCGTAGGTGCTCCATGATGCGCAGCTTCAAAATTCGCTTTGTTCTGCCCACTTATTGTAGTCCACAGCTGCACTGCAATATGTACACTACATACGTGGACAGACAATCAATAAAATTGGATATTTTATAATTTAGCCCTGTGACGTAAGATTTGAAAGTTTTGCCAATGTTTGGTCAGGATGTTTTTTATGGAATTATGAGATGAATTAAATTGAGTTACAAAAAACGGCGTCTCCTATTTGTCTTTTTTATGATTTACAGAAAGAGAATTACTTACGTGTATATTGTCGGCTTGTGAGCCACTATACTTACATACCTTGTTTTTTTGCAGTAAGCTGTTTTCTGTTTTTCTTTTTTAATAATGAATCTCTATTTTTGTTCAATGCTTTGAGGTAGGATTCAGATATAAGTTCCTCCTGGTAACCCTTTTGCCTGAAGCGTTTAATAAGTATTTTTGACTGTTCCATATAAGTGTCGATGGTTGCACAATTTCTCCTGATGCGGAGAAATTGGCTATATGGGATATTGTCAATACACTTTTTTTGGTGTCCACTTTTGGGATGTAGGTAGGAATTAACGTTTTTTTCTTTGAAAAAGGTTTGAGTTAGGAGGGAATCTCCCTGAATGTACTGCTGCGGCACAGTTTATTCGAGCATTTGCCCGTTCTGTGCCGCAGCAGTAGCCTGGCGCGCGCCCGAGTGTGACGGGCACGCGCCGAAGCAGCGGAAGAGCGCCCTCCGATCGGGGCGCTCTCCCTACCGCTGCCGGGTCCGCCGGGTCCCCCAGAACCCCCTGCCGCTGTCCCGCGATCGCGGGACACCAGGGCTCCCTCGGGGAGCCCCTGGACACGCGTGCAGGGGGCGCACGCTCCCGATGACGCGTGACCGCGCGTCTATGACGCGCGGCACGCCGAGGGGCGGCCACTAGCAAGCCGGGAGATTTCCCGGCTTGCGGTACCGACCACACTTCAATAAAGTGTGTCGGTAGTGTAAATAGATAGGTCCAAGAAGGTAACATGATCCTTCTGGACATTGCTGGTAAAAGTGAGATTAAAGTTATTAATATTAATCCTATCAACAAAGTTGTCAAATGACGTCTTGTTGCCATCCCAGACAACCAGGATATCGTTGATGTATCTCCTCCAAAGTTTTAGCTGAGGGGGAGATACATCGATACCCCATATGTGCACCGACTCCCACCATCCCATATAGAGGTTGGCAAAAGATGGTGCAAAGCGTGTTCCTATAGCAGTACCACAGTGCTGTAGGTAAAAATCATGCTGGAATAGAAAATAATTGTGTTGTAAAATAAACTCAATAGAATCGTGAATAAAGTGACGTTGAATGAGTGGAAGTATATCGTGAAGTGCTAGGTAAAAATCTATGGCCTCTAATCCACCTTGGTGTGGTATCAATGTGTAAAGTGCCTGTACATCTAAAGTGGCTAATAAGTAAGTGTTCACCCAGGGAAATGCATTAAGTAGAGTGAGAACCAAAGTAGTGTCTAATAAGTGTGAAGGTAATGTCGGCACAAGTGGTTGTAAAAAGGTGTCCACATAGTGGGAAAGGTTAGCTGTAAGAGAGTTGATGCCCGAAATAATGGGTCGCCCAGGGGGATCAGTGAGTGATTTGTGAATTTTGGGTAAGTGATAAAGAATAGGGATGGTGGGAGCAGTGCAAAAGAGGTAATCATATTCTGCCTTGCTTAACACACCAGAATGTCGTGCCCTTTCAAGTAATAATTTGAGATCTTCCTGGTATTGTATAGTGGGATCTTTGAGTAATTTGCAATAAGAATTGCTGTCAGATAACAACCGTATTGCCTCCTTACAGTAGTCAGTCCTATTTTGAAGGACGTTAAGGTGAGATAAGGTGCTCAAAAGTATCCTATACACAGGAAAGAGGGGAGTACATTCTGGATATTGAATTGTATTAATGCATACATTTGAGTATCAAAATTGGGGCACCAGATACCCTGAAGGTCGGGGTAGGTAGTCCAAAGACAGCCTCCTCTACCTTATTGGGTTGGCCCTGAGTACTCACTGTATTACTGCTTTCACCAGAGTCTCCCCTCCATCGCGGGCTGCTGTAGAGAAATGAAGTCCAGCAATGTAGAGAGTGATGCAGCGCACCGCGATCCAAAAGAAGAACAGGTCTGGCCAAAAATGTGTAATCTTTAATGAAGCATCATAAAATCAAGGGATGCAACACTTGATAAAGTGCTAGACACGAAACGCGTAGAAAGGTTGCATCCCTTGATTTTATGATGCTTCATTAAAGATTACACATTTTTGGCCAGACCTGTTCTTCTTTTGGATCGCGGTGCGCTGCATCACTCTCTACATTGCTGGACTATTTTGAAGGACGATGGCCCCACCCTTGTCCGCCTCACGTACACTGGCGACACACTTTATTCGAGCTCGGCTAGTCCCACGAATTCGGGTATACCCGGGTGTATTGAGGTTTGTGACTGTTTCCTGCCCGAGTGCATTGAGGTATTTTCAAGGCAGGGATTGAAGCATTTTATTCCCGCTGGCTGCAATACTGCACAGTATATATATGTATACTGCATTACAATTCATGAATTTATGCCATCTGGTAGACACGCGAAGCATTGCAGCCTATTAAATCCTAATCATTATCATTTAACAGATCAGCCTCCCGTCAGCCAGGCATGAACCCAGGCTGGGAAGGCAAACGCAACGGGGCTTGTCAGAGGTGAGGAGCGGCGCATTCCAGGTATCTGCCAGGTACATACTGGGTATTTGCTCAAATAAAGTGTGTCGGTGCAGTATAATGACATCCTGATTATTTTTCAATTCTTGTAATACCAGTTTTTCTTGGGTGGTTAGATTGCTGGTATGTTTATACTTCCCCTCTTGTGTTTGGCATAATTCCCCAAAGTCCTTCTCTACTAATTTATTAAAGATTTCAATAAAGATAAAGTGACCACGAGAGTGATAGGGATAAAAAACTGATCGAGGTTTATAGTTGGAATGGTTCACTGGATATTCAAAGTGGGCATCCATATGCCCTTCATCAGCTAGATTAGTAAGGTCAACCAGCACAGCCTGTTCCTTAATAGTGAAATCCTCAATATTGGAACATACATTGAGGGATGCTGGTTCTGAGACCTTAGGGGCAGTTGAAAAATGTCTGCCCAATGTGAGTTTCCTTGTGAATTTTTGAAGATCCACATATAGGTCAAAATTTTTAACCTTACATGTGGGGGCAAATGATAAACCTTTGCTTTGCAACATCATAAGGGTATTATCTATGGTAATAGATGATAGATTGAAAAGAGCATTATTGATCAGTGTAGTATTGTCTGGGTAGGTTTTTTGAAGGGGTGTGGTGATTCGTCCTCTCCCACTTGTTCCCCTTCTGAATTCTCTCTTTTCCTGGATACTTTTTGTTTGGTCTCTGGTGGGTGATTTGGATTCCTCATTATCAGCAGCATATGTAGGTTTTTTTCGGAATCTTAAGCCTCTGGGGATACGGCCACACCTAGCATACTCCTCCAGTGTGACCATGTCCAACCAGGACCGAGTTTCTTTCTCTATTAATTTATGCAGACTATCAATTTGATCGGAATGATTAGGCACACTCTCCTCAATAAGAGGTTTATCAGCAAACTGTTTGTTTAGTATCTCTGTTTTCCTGTACCTATTGTTAATACATTGTAGAAATTGACTGGTGTGGGGTACATCCATCATCCGTCTAATAAGGGCAGGGGAAGGTGGAGGCACAGACCGAGGGGGAGAGGAGGAGGGGAGAGACAGAGGAGAAATGAGTGGCAAGGAAGAAGGCCTAGGGGAGGTGGGAGGGGGGAATTGAAACATGAGAAATTAGATACAAAACAATAGCTAAATATATAAAAATTGCACACCTTCCTCACTTCTTCCCTCCTTTCCCCCTTTTCCTTCCTTTCTTTTCCCATACTCTATTTTCCTTATAATTCAATATATTTTTATGTATTTATTGTATGTATTATTGTGATTCAATATGTGGTCTTGCCATATTACTGTATTATTGCCTGACTATCTATGTTTTTATCATCTACATGGGTGGCCTTTAACAGCAATTTTATTTAAATACTTCATTTAAAACAACATCATTAATTAAATATTGATTATACACATATATTTATATATTGACTTATACAAATGCTAAATTCATACTATGCATTATCATATGATTTCAATACACTTTCCCAATTTAGCCGTCACATTGCACTCACAGTGCATGCTACGCATATTGGCTAACTAATTATCCAATTGGGACTTCAGAGTGACTGTATAAAAGGCCCCCATGTAGGTGTCCCAAATATACCTGATGAAGCACAGTATCGTGTGAAACGCGTTGCGGAGCTCACACAGTGCTATTGGTATTCAGCAAATTGGTGGAATAAGTCCCAGCACTCCTACAAACAGCCAGAGACTCTTTCGGTTCGCCGGACTCAGTTTCATGCTGGAGAACCAGCGACTGTGGTGGGCTACTATACACGGGTCCTGCGAGAAGCCGCAACCCAGAAGTGACAACAACGTGGTGCCGAGCCAGCCAGCCCCAGCGGGCGGGACTGATCCGTAAGTCTCAGCACCTACCCCCTGCGCCTATGATTCCACCAGGACTGTTGCCTCTGCACTGCTCTACTGGACTTATATATCTTTATATGTAAGTTTTTACTTGTTATTTTATCACATTGTTTTATTAAATCTTGACCCTTGGTGCGCTTTTGTGTTTAATTTTTCTTGTGGGGACTCCCCTATTTGTCAAGGATTGCAGCCGGATCTCTCATCACCTATCCACGGAGTGCAGCAAGGTGTGCGGTGTCTCTACCCTCCGTGTTGCGTTCCGGCGCCTTCCCTTGTGACGTCACTGTACGTGCGTCTCCTACAACTCTAGAGACTCCCCTGCCGACAGCACCAACAAAGCTCCTCCTCTCCTTAGTGCTGTTTTTACACTCATTTTCTATGTGAGTATTTACTTGGCTGTGTTAGCCGGTTTTAATAAATTGTCTGGTGCATTCTACACTATCTTGTGCTTTTTAATCTCTTTATGGGGCCAAAAGAGGGAGAGCAGCTCACGTGGGATTCGTGGTAGCAGCCAAGAAGTGGTTAAAGCACAGATTCTCTCCATTGCACTGCCCTAAGGGAAACTCTGTAAGTAGGCATTAATACTGTCTGCCTAAGTGTGTTGGTCCAGAGATACTGCGCAATGGTGTGCCTGTTTTATTTCTTATAGGAGGATTCGTCAGCATCTACAATTCTTACCATTTGGATATCTCAGGGGAGGTCATCCCAAAGGACTTTACCATCTCATGGACCTTGTATCTCATGGACTGTGTATTTATTGAGCGCCAGGTATCCCTATTTGCCCTTAATATCTGTTATATGTAAGTTGTTGAGATACTTACTCTATGGGACATCGTGGCAGCCTCGAACCAATTGTTATTTGCTAGTTAATAGCATTATTTTAATAACACAGGTTTAATATTATATTTTCACTGTTGTAGCTCACACGCACATATTATTAGTTATTGGTTAAGCGCTGTATAGTTTAGGGTGTTTTTCTGGTTAGTTTTCTGATTATAATAGAGCTACAAATGCAGGTTCTCGACCATTTGCCTCGCGTATTACTAATCCATGCCTATTCGTGCTGTGAACATTTTTTCATTTTCACGCAATTTAGACGTAATTTGACCGTAATTTGAAAGATGGCAGAAATTAAATTTAGCGTTGTTTGCAATACCCGCTAGTAACGCGAGTTATTGTGTCTTAAAAATCTAATTGCAATGCAACCTGTCACTTATTCGCGTTCATGTGCGCACAATCCGATATCACATAGATGTTTAGTACTGTATGTACATTAAGTGTATTTAATTTAAATCTAAAGAGCAAAAACGTGAAAACACCAAAAAGTATTGTTAGAGAATGCAATGTTTTATTTGCACACGATAATAAAGTAAAAATGAATAATACAAAAATACGAAGTGTCTTCCAAATTTACAATGTACTTTTATTCTTCTTCGAACTGGCTGGCTCTTTGATTTCTTGGCCTGTAAAGAAAGAGACAATATTCAATATTAATAATCGCACATACAGTAGTGTGTGTATGTCACAGTATTTCTGCGCATACTTGTCGCAATGGAACCTGGTTGAAACGCATATGCGTGTCATAGCATTTCTGCACATGCGTGTCACTATGGAACCTGATTGAAATTATGCGTGTCATATCATTTATTTTATGTTTTTTTTAGGATGCTAATTCACATCCAATGTTATTATATATGCCCCCATGGGTGGCATAGTTTACCACAGTGGCACTCAATGGGTTTATTGCCTAATGTGTATTGTAACGCACATTTTCTTTTAATGCCTATTTATATTTTTTTAATACAAATGGGCAAAAGCGCTATTAGCAATATGTGTACAGTTTGTCTAATGATAGTGATAGAGGGGATGGAGGTACAGTAGTTGTCTGAAGAGGATGGCCTTCATCCTGGCAGGGGTAAGTATAACTTTTGTTTTTTAGCTATATATTTAAGTGAGATATGTATATATATATATATATATATATATATATATATATATATATATATATATATATATATATATATATATATATGTATATGTGTATATATATATATATATTTAAATGACATTAGTACTTTATGTACAGTACTACTGTACGTGTATTTAATTTAAATGTAAAGAGTAAAATCACAAACACAACAAAAAGTATTTTTAAAGAATTAAATGTTTTATTTTCAAATGCTAATACAATAAAAATGAAAAATGCACAAATCCAATGTCATTTCTTCTTCCAAATCTCCAATCTTCTTTTATTTTTCTTCTTCGAATTGGCTGTCTGTTGGACGTCTTGGTCTGTAAAGATAGAGACAATATTCAAAATTAATAATCGCACAGCCAGTAGTAGTGATTTTTGCTTGCTTGCTGTGGAGCCTTGTTGAAATGCATAAACTGCATGCATGTTATAGCATTTCTGCCCATGCGTGTCACTGTGGAAACAGTTCAACCGCATACTGTATGTGTGTCATAGTATTTCTGCACATGCGTATCACTATGGAGAAACAAACAGATATTGCGCTCATTAATGGTAAATAGGGATTAAGTGATATTGTGATCAAGATAAATACAACCTTGGTATAAGGAGGTTTTGTGCTACTGCTCTTAGGGGATGGCTCAGCTATCCAGCTAATACAGAAAAAAGAAAACAGCGCAAAAAAACCTCATGGTGTAGTATTATAATAAATTTTATAAAGTAAAAGGGTGATTATTGCACGTACATCAATAAAAGCATATATCAGCAAGACATGTTTTGGACATGTTACCACTCGCGGGAACAGCTCAGTGCAGCCTGGTGTGTATCTGGATCGTCCTCCGGTCCTCAGTATACAGCTCAGCAAGGGGTTGCACGTCTCTTTGGAAATCCTCCCCGTGTGATGTTCTCCGGTCTCCGGCAGGCCGCTTGGCGGGAAACTCAAACCTCCTTGGGGGATCTCCCTGCAGCAGCCGTCAGCTCAGACACGGTATTCTCACAGGCAGTTCCGGATTGTCCGCAATAGCTCTGACGTCATCAGACGGCGCCCGTCTATCACTCGCGTCTCTCCCATAGACCATATGCAGGAAATATGCAGTAAAATAAGGCCGTAATGGGGTTCAGATAAGGAAAGTAATGGAACGCGCCCTCTCCTACGCGTTTCGTAATGGATACTTCTTCAGGGAATAACGAAGGAAGTTTCGGGGGCGGTTCTTATACTCATAAAACTGATTTGATTGGCCATACTCAATTATCAAACATCAAACATATAACTGGGGGCAAAACGCTTCCCCATGGCTGTGCCACACACTTGTAGATAATACTGATTCATAAATAGAAAATAGTTGTGTGACAGAATAAAGCTGATGGCTTCGATAATAAATTCACAATTTAGTGGGTGGAGCTCTATGTCCTTTGATAATATCTCCTTAATTGCCCCAATCCCTTTATCATGGGGAATACATGTATAAAGGGATTGAACAAGTCTGGTCTCTTTTTTAATTGAACATTTTTAGTGTTAATACCACCAATGATTTTTTAATTATTTTTATAAATAATTTATTACATTTGTACTTCCTTTCTCTTAACTGCAACTGTCTGTGTGCTGAAAACCAGTCCTTACCATTTTCTATATCGTTTTATTCATTCTTAAACATTTAATTCTAGATAGTGATATCATATGCACCTGTTTTGTTTTTAAATATTACTAACATTTGTTTCTTTATTTTTAGAAGTTCTATTTTTAAATTCCAGGAACCGCGAATTGGGTATTAAAATTGAGTGTATTTGTAATGTGCTAAATGTTTATGTATGACTTAGATTCTGATTTAAAATGCAGCCTTGTCTCCCCAGGTGGGGAATGTTTGATAATTGAGTATGTCCAATCAAATCAGTTTTATGAGTATAAGAACCGCCCCCGAAACTTCCTCCGTTATCCCTGAAGAAGTATCTATTACGAAACGCGTAGGAGAGGGCGCGTTCCATTACTTTCCTTATCTGAACCCCATTGCGGCCTTATTTTACTGCATATTTCCTGCATATGGTCTATGGGACTTCCACTCCTTCTAACACTGCATGCGGAGAGACGCGAGTGATAGACGGGCGCCGTCTGATGACGTCAGAGCTATTGCGGACAATCCGGAACTGCCTGTGAGAATACCATGTCTGAGCTGACGGCTGCTGCAGGGAGATCCCCCAAGGAGGTTTGAGCTTCCCGCCAAGCGGCCTGCCGGAGACCGGAGAACATCACACGGGGAGGATTTCCAAAGAGACGTGCAACCCCTTGCTGAGCTGTATACTGAGGACCGGAGGACGATCCAGATACACACCAGGCTGCACTGAGCTGTTCCCGCGAGTGGTAACATGTCCAAAACATGTCTTGCTGATATATGCTTTTATTGATGTACGTGCAATAATCACCCTTTTACTTTATAAAATTTGGTATCACTATGGAACCTTGTTGAAAATAAAATTATTGTATGATACACTAGTTGCATGAATTACAGTACTGTACATTACCTGACATTGTCGCTGGATGTCTTTCCTGCATGAATATGATATTGGCTTCGTCCTGATGCTAAACCTGCAAAACAGGAATGGAAATAATAATTAAACAATGACTACATTATGCAATTCTGAGTTTTTTGGGGGTTTGGGAAGAAAAGACATGGCATGGAGTACAGTACAGTACATTGCCTGGCAGAATTGATGGATGTGTTTGCTATACAAATGGAGGTGTTACTTGCACGTTGTCTTTGCCCGTCTCCAAACATCCAAACAGAAATGGAAATAATAATTAAACAATGACTGCATTATGCAATTCAGAGGGTTTTTTGGTTTGGGAAGAACATACATTGCATGGAGTACTGTTCAGTACATTACCTGATAGTATTGACAATGCATTTCCTGCCCCAATGGTGGTCTTTCTTGCACATTGGCTTCGCCTGGCCACAAACATGCAAAACATAAAAGAAGCATTAAACAATCAATACAATAGTGGATCAGTCAATTAAAAAAAACTTCATAAAACACAACTTTTTTTATTATATTAAAAACATTTGTGGCGCATTCTTATTTTGAAATTAATATTACATGTAGTCCTCCCCATAGCCCGGGGGCACCAGCCACGAGCCCTTTAATGCCTCAAAAGGGCATTTATGCTATATTTCACAGCTTTGAAAAAAAGTTTGGTCATATTGAAATTGCGCCTGACTTCATCCAGAATAGTTATCCGTAAATTATCAGGAAGCACCATCTTGCCCCTCATGCCATCAAAATTAAAATTTTGGCACCTCTGAATGTATAGCTTATAACTGACGTTGTGTTAAAAAAAACTACTGTAGCATGGCTAATTTGTGCGCATGTCCTGTGCTTCTGTTAAGGTATCTCTCAAGGGTTTCCGGTGGGAGATCATTAAGGGCCTCATTCAGAAAGCGTTCATAAGCCACTTATCAAGCACTTATCACCCAAAATGCCTACTGCTATTCAGTAAGCAGTGATAAGTGGGTGATAAAAAACTGAATTGCTCAAAAAAAAAGATCCACATAGAGAGGGGGTAATTCCATATACATAAGAGGGGGAAAGCAAAATAGTATAGTACTGTTTTTAATGTTAAAAACACAAAGTATTCCACTTACATAAGTGCCTTTGTTTGAGAGCATTCAGACCACACTGGGTCATAGGGTCAGACAAAATATTCACAGCAACAACATCTGCTCCACGACCGTCACAGCAAGTACTGGGTTGATTAAAGTTGTCCTCCACTCTTGATGTCATCAATAAGGGCTCCTTTAGTGGTCTCTGATGTCACCCAACACGTGTTTCCACTGTAAAGTCTTCCTCAGGGGATAATCTCCTTATAATTTTATAGAACTTCCAGCATTGAAGCTAATGTGCTGAAGTAGACAATATTGCACTATTTTGTGTTTTCACTCTCTTTTACATGTCCTGATGTGATTTGCGCACCTGTTTCTCCTTCATTTGGCTATGAACGCCTATCACCGCTCTAGAATGGTGATTTTATCACAAAATTCTCACGCCAGAAAAAGTTGGCTTAAAGGTGTTGGAAACCTGCAGAGAAGCGGCGAGATGGGACTTAGAAAAAAAATGCATTTTTCCTGCATAGGATTGATGCTGGGAATCTCTGGAGCTGATATCCATTAATATTAGCACCAGAGACCCCTGGCATGAATCCTGTGCAATAAAAATGCATTTACAGTAAACTTCATTACCATAGCGGATAGCCTCAGGGAACCCCTACCCCCCGAGATACAGGCCCCGTTATGGGGGGCCAGTATCTCCTATGCATTTAAATGTCCGCATCATGTGACCATGGGAATAAAATGCATAGGAGATACCGGCACCCCATAACGGGGCCTGTATCTCGGGAAGTAGGGGGTCCCTGATGCTGAAACCAATGCGGTTCAGCTCAGGAGACCCCCTGCTCATCTAAACTATTAACAAAATTAAAATTTATACACATAAATTTCGGGCGATATTTGCAAAGGGAGAGACGGCTCTCTCAGAGCAGCTCTCTCTGCAGCAGATACAACTCGCCGGGTAAGGCCTTTTCAGAGGGTCGTTCATCAGATCACCGGCTTATCACCCGTTTTTTTAATTTTGCTATGACAGGTAATGAAGGCTTTCTGAATACCGTGATAGCAACGCTCATAAAAAGGGTGATTTAAATGGTCCGGTGATTTTTTTTATGAACCTTCTCTGAATGAGGCCCTAAGTGTGATGTCTGGAAGAAGACCGAGTTTCGTCAATGGTTGCATTAGCAACACTCCTGGGGGCAGCAAGTATGCTACTGTCAGCAGAGAAGGTAGATGCTCTGGGAAGATGCTGTGCTCCTGGCATACTTCTGCTCATACCGGGGTTGTCATTAGCTCTATCACAAGAGTATATCGTGGAGACAGAGGGGATGGGGGGGAGCCTCCGAGGTGGTAATGGTGCTGGCAGCGTGCAGGTCAATTCCGGTGATGAAGAGGTTGCAAAGGGTGTTTGCGGTTCATCAAGGGGAGGAAAAGTTGCCTCCAGATTGCCCTCCTGCTCCTGCGTTGGACATACAGGGTTAAGGAAACAAACCAAAAAATAGGGACCCTTGATATCCCTCTCAATCTTGTCCATTCAAACACCCATGTCCCTCTCCATCCTCTCCATTCTCTACAAAAGAGGATCCAACTTGGCCTCTATTCTGTCCTAGTATTGCTGTGTCGTGTTGCCAGGCATTTCGCAACCACTAAAAACATCCAACATGCGGATGACTGAGGTGGATCTCTTGCAAGGTGTGAGGGGGTAATCCGGTTTTGCTTCGACGTAGCTCGGTGAGCAGGGATAACTCGGCAGAGCATCGATGTGTAAAGGGCGGGATGTGAAGTGGGGGGTCCAGTTGGGCATCGATGGTCAAAGGGTGAGAAGAGCGGTTGACGTATGGTTGGGCATCGATGGGTGATGGGAGAAAAGAGTGGGGGTGGCTGGTTTGGCATTGATGTGTGATGGGCAAGAAGAATGGGCAGGTTCATCATCTATGGGTGCAGTGTGACAAAACAAGGCACGGCAGGTTCGGCATCGATGGGTGCAGAGCGAGAAAAACAGGGGAAGGCAGGTTCGGATGTGCTTGGAGCAGGTGAACTTGAGCGGCCAAACCAAACATTTGTAGAAGTGATGACTTTTCCCATTTTTTTCTTTCTAAACCCTGTCCAGGGTTTTTTGTCTTGGGAGATATTTGTGCCATTACTTTAGGCACCTTTGCCTTTCACTCGGGGGTCTCTGAAATAGCTGCCGCCTTTTGCTTTCTCTGGGCAAGGGCCGGGACTGCAGCAACAAGCTGATTCTTGCATCCGTAGAATCGGGAAAGATCCATGGCAGAAGTTGAAGCAAAATACAGTATCTGGACATGAGTTCCTTCAGATAGAGATCAGCATGGGGAAAGCTACAGTAAAGATGAGTGAGAATGATCCCACATGTGTGCTCTAATAGTTTACAGGTTACGTGGATCTTACGTATAATCTCATGAAAATAGTTGGAACAGATGTATGATTGCAATCTTCAATAGCCTATATCAAAGTGTGGTGCAGATCTTGTGTAGTCAATAAAAAAATGTCAAGGGTGCATAAATGCAGACAAGAATGCAGATGATGAAATAGAGCTGGGACCCGTGTCAACTATAGCCTACGCCCCAATTTCCGTGGTCAAATCACGTCTCTGTAACGCGTAGCTCACCTATAACGAGGCGCGACAGCAGGGCTGAGGTAGGGATTTGTATAGAACGCCGACCACAAACGCGAGGGTGCGTCTAGAGTGTAGGATAGTCTTGCAGGCCAGATCAGGGTAATTTGACAGCGTAAACGTGATGCTTGCCGGGTCTAGGAGTGTAGAGTAGCGGATCGTTGGGGTATGTAGCCAGAGTAGGGATTGGAGAGAGTAGAGTGGTCGTAGAGCCAAAGCCAGGGTCAGTGTAGGAGAGAGCAGCGTCGTCATATTCCAATGCCAGGGTCAGCGCAGGAGAGAGTAGAGTTATCGTATCCAAAGCCAGGGTCAGCGCAGGAGAATATCACAAGGTAAATCTTCCAGGCAAAGTCAGGCAGCAAGATAAGACAGACAGGCACAAGGTAGTGAGGTACAGCGTCACACAAACTGGAGTTATGCTCGGCAAGGTAAGGGAGTGTAGAGAGTATATTTAAAGGACCTCCCACCAATGGGAGGCATCCAGGAAGTTGGGATGCAGTTCCTGATAGGCTGCTGGATCATGCAGGTGCATCCTATTGCACAGCCAATTGAGACCGCATCAGAGTGTGCATGCACGCTGGGAGCAACACGCGCATCACGCCAGTGACCCGGTCATGCGCCGTCATAGGGCGCCACGACACCCGTGCCAGTACGGGGGTGGAGACCAGAGGTGGGAACCGCAGGAACAGAGGAGGCGTGCGGAGCACAGCTGTGCCGTGTAGTTCTGACGTCAGGGTAGGGGCGGGAACAAGGAGCGCAGACGACGGGGAGACCGCGCACCACGCACGCATTGCGTGTCAACACCAGAGGAACGGGAGCGCACCCTGCGCCCAGAGACAGAAGAGGCCGACAGAACCCGCTCAGTGCCCGCGCGCCATGCGTAAGTACCACCGTTAGGTTGCCTCTCTTGAGTGCCACGGGGATTAGAAGAGCGAGTAAGGGTTAAGGGGACAGAAGCACTAGAAAGGTGAATCCTTAAAGTCTCGCCGTCGTGTGCACAATTGCACAGATGGATCTTACCTCGCTCAATGCTGTCCAGATTACAGCAGTAAATAGATGTACCTCTCACCCGGTAGGGAACATGTAAGGCTCGTGACTCCTGTAGTCCTGTGCACACCATGCTCCTGATCCCCACACTCCAGGAACAGCCGCAGATCACTGCGTGTCTGTCTTTTTCACCGTGACCTCAATGTAGGTGGAGCTCTCTTGCGCTGTCAGGTCATCCACTCCCACAGATCCATAGAGCAAAGGATGGCTTGTGTCTGTACACCCCACTGGCTACAAAACAGTATATAACATTAATAAAGTCCGGGGGGTATACTCACGTCCCAACTTCAATCTGTTCCATGCGTGCCTCCAACCCGCTGGTAGATAAAGTTGTTGGAAAAGAGAATGGGCACTGCTGATGAAAAAATGAGGCTGGTTGAAGGTGTAAAAAGTTAATTTTCTTTATTGGGCATAATAACCAAAGTTAAAATAGCTAAGGATCCTCTGACGCGTTTCTCGCCTCTTAGGGTACTTTATCAAAGAGCGGAAGGCTATGCAATTTGTGTCAACTGATGTCATTCATTGGTGGGGGGTCAATGACGTAATGGTGTAAAAAGTGGATGTATACTTTACCTGTACAGGTACATGATAAAAACACCATCACTTCTGTAGACGCAATACTCATTGAATATACATCGATTACACATCGAATATACATTGAATATACATTCATCTTTGCTTCGTTCCTTTTCTAAAGCAGCGATGCCCAGAAAAGTTATTTCAAAGGATCTTAGCATGAAAATTCTGGAGTTATACAAGAATAGACACCGCGGTAAAGCGGCTGGTGGATGAGATCAGCAATGCAAATGATAAATAGTCCGCAGCAGTGGTTAAGGCAGTTCTGGAGAAGAGTTATAACCTGAGAATGTCTGAGAACAGTATCATGGTAATGAGACGTGAATTGGCCGTGACCTATGAATGTGTCAGGTAAAGTGTTTTACTGTACTATAATGCAATAGTCTTGTTCTTTGAAGTGTAATGTCGCCTGTTACAGCACTGTACTGTACTGTACTCACTGTAGTGTAGCTCCTAGAGCTACAGAACAGGTACCTGTAAAATAATTTCTTGTCATTATAGAGTGTTTTCAAAGAAAAGGGAGCACAACAAGATTAAAGGAGTCAACCAAGCAAGTGCATGGATCAATAGTTGCAAATCTTTTCATGATGTTATATTTTCTGATGAGACAACAGTCGTCTTAGAAATATTTTCCACATTTGCCTTCCACAAAAAAAACTGTCTATCCCTGAAACCTCAACCCATTAATCCACTAAAGTTCCATGTGTGTGGTGCAATCTTGAGACTTGGACCAGGACCCATAATAATATTTGAAGGTACAGTACAGTAAGTCACCAAGCCCCATCCTGCAGTGTAATGCCCTGTATTAGTGTATGCCATAATATACATTTTTTTCATAATTTTTTCTTCTCTTGGTCCAGGAATCATGGATAAAGTTTTTTCAGGAGTCCATTGTCGCCCCTACAGTTAGGGTTGATTTCCCATCTGGTCACTGGTTCTTCCAGGATAATTACCTAAAACACAGTGCATCGGCTGTCTTTATGTTGGCAAGCGGAATCAACTGGATCAGAACCACGCCAGAGTAAGTGCTGTATTGTAACTGTTTCTCGTTGTTTTCAACTGTATTGATCTGTTATTAATGCATGGTTTTTGTCCCTGACATTGCAGATCCCCTGATTGGAAGCACATAGAACTGGTGTGGCATGTTATGAAACATCACCTATGAAAAAATATCAAGCCTCCCAACAAAGACAAACTTGTAAAGGGCATAAATTGTTTCTGGGCATACACTCTTACTGTAGCAAAATGCAATAACTATATATTGCCTGTTGTTTTAGAGCTTCATGGTCTTCCAACAGACATGTAGTAAGTTAAGTATGGTACAGAAAGGAAACAGCAGGTACATGTACATTACATACATGTAAAGGTTTTCTATCTCAGTGTGGAGTATTCATATTAGCCTTACAGTACCCAAATCCTCATTGCAGTAAATTTATGAAACTTGAATAATCTGAACAAGTGCAATGAAGATATAAATATCTATCTGTATAACTGTACAGTATACGTTAAACATTTTCAGATATTATGAATCTGTGTATTACAAATTAGCTGCAGTATACTTTATTACAGGTATCTAAAAGCTTTGACATTTTGTGTGGATAATAATTAATCATTCAAGGTCTACCGTTATCCTTCAGTAATTGCCCCTTTTACTTTATTCACTTCATAGAAATCCACCTGGGGGAGTGGAGAAACATTCTTGCCTATTGTCGTGTGTGCATAAAGACAGTCAATAGCCTAATCTCCCCTTTCTCAATGACAAGATTATATGAGATTGCTCAATTTTTCAAACCCTGTGTTCCAGGGGCAGAGTCTTTTTATAGAGGAATATGGCAGCCTGGGGGAGTCGTTACATTTTGATAGTAGCAGGGAAGTGGAGGGGGCTAAGGTGTATGAGCTGTCTCTGCAAAGGCAAATTGTCTGTCTAGACGCCTATATCAACAGCATTAGTTGTCTCCCTGTAATTCAGCAAAGTCCCCCTTGAGAAAAATCTATTCAATATGCATTTAACAAGCGTGAAATGTTGTCTTTTGCGGAGAAAGTGTGGTCAGAGTGTGTCTAGGTAGTCGGGGTCCAGAGTTGCTGGATACCCTAAAAATGTACCGGGGATCATGCTTGATTCCCGGATACATACAGGGACATTGTCCTGGCAACATCTCCCCTTGAAAATGCTTGCACGACTCATTGCTAGGGTTCCCTGCATCAGTATAGCCCAGAAAGGTAAATGGGCATAAGGATGCAAAGGGTCCCTGTAACTATGAGTGGTCCCTAGGTTAAGGGGGATACACAGTTAATGCCCAGGTAACTCAGAACCAGTATAGAGGTACTGGGGTGCTCAAACCATATATAGGGTTTTGAGGGGATATTTAAAGTCCAATCCAAGTCTATTTCACACTGTGTGGGAAATATAGACTAGTAAAAAATAAAGTGCAGCTTTCTATTCCCCATAATCAGAGACTTAGGATATATAAAGTATATTTTATTAACCATTGTTTAATAGTGTATGTACTGTCGTGCACAGTATTATGCACTGGGACTTAAAGAAACAATGTTCTGGCCGGCCACAGGGCTACCAACTTGGTGGCAGTAAGTCTGCTCAGACATCAGAGATGAAAGCCACCAGAGGATGCTAGGTGCAAGAGCCATTTGGGTGGCAGGGCTCAAGTACCCTCTTCCAGGGCTGAATGGAAGTCATCCGGACTACCATTTGCCCCATCAGACTTGGATGCGCTTGTCCCAGTGGGTGCCATCTGCATAGTAAGGGACTTAGGTGGCAAACTTGCGCATGTCCCTTGGCAGATTCAGATTCCCCACTTACCCTGCTTGCTAGACCGTCATCGCTCAGAAATGTCCCACGCTGTGATTGGCTGTAGTATTTTTTGAATGAACTCCAAAATACTATAACAAAACCTCAGCCAATCCGTTCAAGAGATTCTAAGCGCCAAAACAGCAGCGGGACTTTTGAACGGGGAAAAGGATGCTCTTTTACGAATTGTAGAGCACCGTCTTCAGAAAAAAACAAATCAACATATTTTCTAAGTCCAGCTTTTTGCAGCCAGGTTCTCATAAATGAACGTAGCGGCCGTGGCTGGGATTTCAAGCTGATTTTAGTTACAGGACGTTTGGAGCTAAGTCCCAGTCAAACAGATTCAAGTCCTCCTTAGAGAAGGGAGCAGTGACATCTGGAACTTCATGCCGATTTGAGGTCCAGGACATTTCGAGCTATGTTCTGGTCAGGGTAAGCTTCTTATTTAGGAGCAATTGCACCTAGGAAAGTCTAGTTTAGTACCCCAGACCCCAGCAAGTGTTTCTTTTCTTATGTAGTTTGTGTATCATTGTGTGTATGTCTTTTCCTGCGAATAAATTTCCAATTTATTTCACTTACAGTATATGTATTTCTCAATATATGATCCTCGTAAAAAGGTGTAAATTCCTGGTATCCCGTGACAATACCAAAGTTGCTTTGCCCCACAAGCGTGAAATGTACTGTAGTCATGTAACTAATGTTAATATTGAATAGAAAACAAAAAATATATACTGTAATTTAACTTTTTTTTTTTTTCCAATTATCCGTACCTGATGTTTTTATAAATTGCACATGCAAAGATATAGGGGGCTATGCACTAAACAGTGATAAGTCGTTTTAAGAGCGCAAAGTGCTCTTAGAACGTAATATTGCGCTCAGCACGATTCACACAGCAGTGATAACAGGCACTTTGCGCTTTAAAACTGGCTTTTTTCAAGACATTTTTCAAAGTCCCACAAAGCTCGTACGATCAGCTAAATGCGCTGATTTCTGCCAGTCTGCGCGATTCTCAAAGCTACGATAAGTGATCGTGCTTCAAAATGCGCTGAAAAAAACACGCCAGCTCAAGGCAGGCGCTAAAGGAGCAGGACTTAGAAAAATTTATTTGTTTACCTTTTTGCAGGCACACCATTCATACAACAGGCCAGCAGGTGTCCCCGGCTGACCCCACGGGTGTCACCGGGTGATCCCCGTGGGCGTCCCAGGGTCCCTGCGGGGGTGCCCGCGGGAGTCCGGGGTCCCCTCAGGCGTCCCGGGGACCCCACGGGTGTCCCGGGGTCCCCGCGGGCCTGCGTTACCAATTGTGTGCCCCCCAAAAAATAAACAATATTTGTAAATAAATACACCCCCCGCCCCCTAACACATACAATACAGTAATGGGCAAAATTACTATTATCCAAATATGGATAATAATGCATTTACCCATTTAAAATACATGAATCACAATAAATACATAAATACATATTGCACTTACCTTTTCCATGCACCCACGATGAAGGCCGTCTTCATCCTCATCCTGCCCATGTCCCCCTCCAGTGCAACAAAACATACAAAAGAATAAAAAAAAGCCAATGTAATGTCCCCTAACCCCTTAATCACCTTAGCGGATAATAACCGCGACAGTAATTAAGGCGTTAACCCACCCTGGCCCGATACCAACCCATCACCCATTCATTTGTACAGTGGGTATAATATATATATATATATATATATATATATATACAATACCAATATACAAATAAATGGGTAAGGATTACACAAACATGCAGAAATAAAAACATGAAATCTCAATCTGAAAAACAGCTCATTCCATCAGAAAATTAAACCAGCACATGAATACAATACATCTCTTCTCCCAACAAACCAGCAAACCTAGACAAATAAATGTACTGTATACCAAATGTCAAACAAACAATTGTATTTTAGTGTGTACATGATGCAATTAATCTGTGCATCATGTATCACTATGCAAAATCAATGTTCAAAATAAAATAAACAATTACCAACAACATACAATTACCAACAACATACAATGGCATCCACAAAATCAAATACAAAATAAACAAGTAAATATAAAAAAATGTACCATCAATCAATTAATCAATTAAAAAAATCAATTACAATACAATCCAAGTCAAATACACAATTCACTATTCAATTCCTAAATCCAAACCATTGATAAAAAAATTCTACTTCAAACTAACCACCATCATACAAAATCTAACTACCAAAAATAAGCCAATATTACAAAGCAAGCCCTGAAATAAACTACTGCAAAAAACATTAAAAATTACATGTAATTAATTAAAAATTAAATTGCACACACCAATGTAGAAAGAAATCTTCTAAATACATTTTAAATACATGAAAATAACATAAATAAACATTTGCAAAAGAATAATTTATCATCCCTGTATGTCTAGCCATATACATAACATATATAGGCAATAAATGAGCATAAAAAACAATGACATTATATCAAAAAATAAAATACAATACAACCATTCAGTGTCCCTGTATGTATGTATGTATGTACTGTATATACACAGGGACATACTTAAATTCAGGGGCATTAAATGGACATAAAAAAAATACACATGTAAAAAAATAAAAAAAAAACTGTAAAAGTTACAAATATATACTTTTCTTTTGTTTACTTACCATTAGATGGCCCACTCACCGAAATCCAGGGGAACCGGAAGCTCTCAAACCAATCCACAGGTAACCATAAAATACAAAACCCATACAATCCAACTGTGTCTTCTTTCTTCTATTTGTAATCCTTTCCGTCAGTCTTGGGATATTCTTAACCTTCTCCGGGGTCTTCTTCCGCCTTCTTCCATCTTCTTCCATCTTCTTAAATCTTCTTCCATCTTCTTCCGCCACGCCCTGGTTCTCTTCTTAGGAGGGGAGGTCTTCCCTCCTCGGCGTCTGGCTTCAAAATGAGACGACATAGGCTTTTATAGGCCTATGACATCACATTTTCGTCATATGGTTCCCACGGCCCTGATTGGGCCGTGAAAACCATGTGATTTAGTAAAAAAAATTAAATTTGATGACGTCATTTAAAGGAAATGATGCCAGCCAATCAGAATGTCTGAGCTTCATTTGCCTTTAAGATGATGTCATCAAAAGAAAGATGGCCGCCTTCACATGGTACGGTAGCCAATCAGAGCGTGGGAACTCAATCCCAACTCTGATTGGCTCTAGTAGACCATGTGACAGAGGCTTTGGGGGAAATGGATGTGACGTCATGTGACGAATGGTAGTAGTATTGGTATTGAGCAGTGAAAGAGACGAGTGCAGAGGTACGCAATGGAGACCGTTTAAAGTGAAACTAAAATTAGGCTTTATTGCACCTGTCCCTTTAATACAGCAGAATATCTACACATGTAGTCCAGCCCTCTCTAACTGGGTGGTTAGCTAAGCTAATTACCAGCCCCAAATAGATATACATTTATACTGATATACAACAGTCCCATAAGAAAGTCTTATCTGTTTCTTGTAGCTGTAGGGGAAGGCTTCTCTGCTCAGGTATACAGGTCTGGACCCCTTTGTCTTGCTGTCAGCCTGCAGTCTCTTTGCAGCTCAAGACATCTGTCCTTCCTTGGTTCAGCCCCCAATTGTGAGACTAAGGAAATCCCTTCCTGTGTCTCAGAACAGGCTATTTCTGAGAGAGCTCTAATCAGCCAGGTGGAGTTGGTTAAAGCTGCAGTTCAGTCTTTTTTTTTTTAATTTATTTTTTTACTTCAATATTTTCATGTGGGCAATCTCTAATTACCTAAAGAACTGTAAAGCTGCAGGTCAATTCGTTCTCCATGTATTGATCTGCAAAATTTGGTGACATCATTAGTGAAGGGATCTGTTTTTTTCTGCTTCTGTCTCTCAGTGGAAGCTCATGAATATTCATGAGCACTCCTGCACTGACATGTGCTAGAGGGAGGGCAGGGCTGACAAAGGGGTGTGCCAGAGCTTGTGACAGGACATGAAGGGGCAGTGCCTTAGCAAATGGTTGTTAAAATAGAATTCAAGAAAATTTGTCTTTCAAAGTTGTTTTTTTAAAAACAGAAAATGCTAAAAGTATTTTTTCTTACTACAGAACTGATTTATTAAAAAAAAACACACATGCAGGATATTGACTGAACTGCAGCTTTAATTGCTGGTATGCAATTAACCAGCACACAGCTAGATTAGAGGCAAGTTTATTAACAGGGGTAAGTCCCTGTTACAAGCAGGTATTCCGGCTGGTATGCCGGCGGTGCCACATTGGAGGCTCGGGAAGTATGATTATTCAATATCTTGGTCCCGATCTTTTGCCTTTTGAAGTTGCCATGATCAAACATACCGGCAAAAGATGTGTGCAGTGACCAACAACCTCTTGTGCTGCCTAAATGCGGGGGTGTTCTAATACAGCAATGATTCATTGGCAAATTATGCCATATAGAAGTATTCATACTTGTCAATGATATGGTCATAGAGCTCAGATACGGTCGCCTTGTTATCTGTCCCAGCTTTAATAGCAGAAAATATCATGTATGCGAAACTGCATTGGGGTCTACTAAAAGGAGTTGACATCGTATGTCCCATGCAACAGTCGGCAGTGAAGACAATGTTAAATAACATGCTTAACATTCTGTTTTGTAAAAAAATCTGAAACTCCTACATTTGATAATGTCTTGAGTGAGCAAGGTCATTTAACAATTGATTAGTGTAATGTCCATTGTGATGGTGGGGGTAGTAAGCCTTCATAATAAATGTGACGCCAGGCTAGCTACCCCTACAAACCGTGGTTCCCCAGCTGCTTATCAGCACTATAAGCCTGAGACAATGTGTGTATTGTGACCCTCTATGTGTTTCAGCTATAAAACTGGGACTTCGGGAATGGGAATTTAATAGTGGATACTGAGTGGTAAAAAGTGTTAAGATGTGATAAAATGTTGTGGGACAAAATTACCGGTTGTAAAACAATTTTACCTGTGAATCGCATCTGATTTGTGGTTACGCGTATGCATGTTAATACCGTTACGTTTCCCCTATGAAATATTGTTAGACATAGGACACTGAGGTCTATGTAAGGGGACTGCCGATCAGAGAACCAGACCATCTTGTTTATTCCTAGGCTTGGTCAGGTGAAGCAACGGCAGGCTTTTCAAAGTTGCTTTGCTCGCAATATTGAGCCGCCGGAGAAGCCCAGCCAAGCTGAGAACAAGCTCTAGGGACACGGCCAAGTTCTCATATCGAACTGAGACACGGTCAGCGGGGTTAAACAGGTATCTATCCCGTAGATAGTACACTGGTGTTCCTTTACGTGGAGCAGACAGGGTAAGCCTTCCTGAAGCAGGCGCCCTGCACCTAATGAGACTAGAGACTCCACCCAGACCCCCAGTTAAGTGTGTATTTCCTGTATTTTGTGTTTCATTGTATGCCTGTTGGTTTTACCAGAATAAACCACATTTTATTCCATTATTGTGTCCTGCCTAGTGAATTGATCCTGGAAGGTAAGGGTGTTAAAAGTACTGGTCTCCCGTGACATCCATGCTTTTTATCTGGCCTTAAAGACACCTATTTTCGGACCTTGAGTTTTTATGTCCTTTTGCATCCAATGTCCTCCATAGACAAAATCATTTACTTTGCCATCAACTGACACACACTGAACTGCAACCACATAAATGATTATTCTGTCTAACCACTAAATACAAGATGGACAACTCGCCACGATCTCGACTACTACCCGCGAGTACATGGCATATAGCTAGAACATGTCACATGAGAAGCACAAGAGATGGCTGCACTTTTGAATGGTACCCAGCACAATGTTGATTGTGTCAGGAATTTTTCTTGTTTGTAAACAGGTAAGTCTTACTAAATCTATATGTTTGTGCAGGGTGCCTGTGTGTGGGTATAAAAAAAAGGATGCTGGTGGTGTACACCATGGGCCTCATTCAGTAAAGGTTGATAAAAATTATCTCCAGGGCATTTAAATCACCGTTTGTTTGAGCGTTGCTATCACGGTATTCAGCAAGCCTTCATTACCGTTCATAGCAAAATTCCCAAAACGAGCGATTTGCTGCCAGCGATAGGATCGAGCCTCTGGAAAGGCCTGACCCGGCGATACATTTCTGCTGCAGAGAGTTGAAAAAAGAGGAAAAAGATTGGGCACCGCTGGTATAAGGATGAGGCTGGCAGTAAATATAAAATTAAATTTTCTTTATTAAGGCATAACAGCCAAAGTTAAAAATAGCACAGATATCCTCTGACGCGTTTCCGCCTCGTCCCCACTACTATGTGCCCACCATCTGCAATACAACATCATTACATCCACGCCATCAGTATAGTATTTGAGCACACACATGGGGGCCATCTCCCATACCTCTCAACTCTGCTGCAGAAATACAAAGGAGATTATAAGTGGCACACCACTGTTTTAAAGAAAAAGTTTTTCAAGAAGTTTACATTTGGTGCTCACCTACCGTTGATCCTGGCGTCCCAAAGCTGGATCCAAAGTAATAGCAAGATAGGAGAAAGGAAGAGGCACACAAATTGTAGTGGAATCAAATGAACACCTCAAGGTGTTTGATCTGAGGAAGGGACTGCTTGTCCTGAAACGTTACCATTATTAGCTCTGATGCATTAATACATTTGAAATCATTTGATTCCACTACAATTTGTGTGCCTCTTCCTTTCTCCTATCTAGCTCTGCTGCAGAGAGAGCTGCTCTGAGATAGCCGCCTCTGCCAGCGAAAATCTCGCCCGAAAATTATGTTTTTTAATATACATTTCATTCATAGTGTAGATGTGCAGGCAGTCTCCAGAACTGAACCGCATTGGTGTGAGGTCCGGGGACCCCCTGCTTCCAGAGATACAGGCCCCTTTAAGGGGTGCCGGTATCTCTTATGCTTTGAAATATCCCGGTCACGTGACGCGGGACATTTAAATGCAGAGGGATACCGGAACCCCATAACGGGGCCTGTATCTTGGGAAGCAGGGGGTCCCAAGACATAAAACCAATGCGGTTCAGCTCCGGATCCCCCCTGCACATCTACACTATGAAAGAAATGTATATTAAAAATTGTTTAATATACATCAATACACCCCCCCCCTCCACATGCCACCCATAATTTAAAACCATTATTTATTTTTTAACATACAGGATTCATACCCCAGACCTACGGTAGTCTCTGGTGGTCCCAATGGGTGTCCGCGGGCCCAACAGTGCACAAGTACCCCAGGGTCTAGGGGTCTACGGTTGGTTCCTGCCAGGCACCATTGGCCTCCAGGTGGTCCCCTCGGGTCACCATGGGCAACAATGGGGTCCATGGGTGGGCCCAGAAGTGTCTGGGGGTCTCCGGGTAAACCCCATAGGTGTCTGAGGCCCTCAGGTGGTTCCCACAGGAGTCTGGGGGCCCTCGGGTGGTCCCAGCTGTGGGGCTCCCGGTTCTTCCCCGCAGGTGTCCCCCGTGGGTCAGCAGGTGGTACTCGTGAGCATCCGGGGGGTCCTCAGGTGGTCTCTATAGGTCCCCACAGACCTAGGTTCCAACCCTTTATGTTAACAAATAAACATGGCCTACATTTCAATCAATCCCCAACCCCCCTCCGCCCAAACACATACAGTACAATTATGGGCAAAATAACTATTATCCAGATATGGATATTAGATTACTTGCCCATTATTAAACACAACATTAGCATGCATAAATAAAGTTAATAAATACAGTTCTGCTTACCACACCAGCAGGTCCATCTGTCCTCCGTTGCCAGAAAGCATACATACATAGTAAAGACATTCTAATGGCCCCTAACCACTTAATCACTTAGCGGTAAATAACCGCAATAGTAATTAAGGGGTTAATCCACCCTGCCCCGCTACCCACCAGGGATGCCTAACCACCCACCCCGGACTGACCATACCCACCCTGTACCCATTGAGTATTATAGTGTTACATCATACCAATATAATAATAATATGGGCATGATAAGCAGCTATAGCACTCAATGGGCACCCTAATCACAATACATGAATGCACCAAACACACAATAATAAAACTTTAAAAAATTCAACAACAAAAAACACTTCACTAAATAAAAACAGTAGCCAGCTAATTAATGAATACAAGCAATAACAAGAACAATTAATTAATTAAACGATTAACTAATCAAAGCAATTAATTAATCAAACTCAGAATTCTTACAAACAGTAACCAATCAAACCAATGAATTACTTAACCAACTCCAAAATAATTCTAACAGTAACCAATCAAAACAATTAATACAACATTAATGAATTAATTGAAATATTAAACTACAAAGAAATTAAAAAAAAGCTGTGTGTGCTGTGCACGCGCATAGTAAGTGAAACTTCTTTGACTTTTGTCACAGAAATTGTGTTTGTGATGTTTTAATTAAAAATCAAAATACAATTTCATTGACAAAACGCAAATAAATTTTGACTTTGAAGGTGCGTGCTCGGCACACATCCCCTGTATTAGCTATTTGCACTAGGTGTGAATTCCTCGTGCGTGTGACTGTGTGACTATGTGTGTGTGCGTGTGACTGTGTATGTGTGCGTGTGACTGTGTGTGTGTGTGTGCGTGTGACTGTGTGTGTGTGCGTGTGACTCTGTGTGTGTGCGTGTGCCTCTGTGTGTGCATGTGTGACTCTGTGTGTGTGCATGTGTGACTCTGTGTGTGTGCATGTGTGACTCTGTGTGCGTGCATGTGTGATGTATGCGCACCCCCACTGCACCTCGCATATGCCCCTGCACCTCACATATCCCCCTGCACCTCACATCACCTGCACCTCACGTCACCCCCCTGCACCTCACGTCACCCCCCTGCACCTCAGGTCACCCCCTGCACCTCACATCACCCCCCTGCACCTCAGGTCACCCCCCTGCACCTCAGGTCACCCCCCTGCACCTCACGTCAGCCCCCTGCTGCTCACATCACCCCCCCTGCACCTCACATCACCCCCCGGCACCTCACATTAACCCCCTACACCTCCTCACCTCACATCACCCCCCTTCACCCCCTCACATCACCCCCATTCACCCCCTCACATCACCCCCCTTCACCTCCTCACCTCCCCTCACCCCCTACAACTCCCCTCACCCCCTGCACCTCCGATCACCCCCTGCACCTCACATCACCCCCCTGCACCTCACATCACCCCCCTGCACCTCACATCACCCCCCTGCCCCTCTCATCACCCCCCTGCCCCTCATATCACCCCCCTGCCCCTCACATCACCCCCCTTCACCTCCTCACATCACCCCCCTTCATCTCCTCACATCACCCCCCTTCACCCCCTCACATCACCCCCCCTCACCCCCTGCACCTCCGATCACCCCCTGCACCTCCGATCACCCCCTGCACCTCCAATCACCCCTTGCACCTCCGATCACCCCCTGCACCCCCGATCACCCCCTGCATCCCCCGATCAGGGCGGCAGAGTAGGAGGAGGGAGTAGGAGGAGGGATGGGCACAGGTTGTGTTGCCCCGCAGTGCCGGGGATCAGGGCAGGGAGGACGGCGAGGAGACCCATGTGTGGCAGTAGCTGGGAGGTCCCATTCCGGTTAGGAAAGGGGGGGGGGCTATCTCGGTCGGGCGGTCTCTGCTGTCCCGGGCAGAAGACGGGGCACGGGCAGCAGACGGGGCACGGGCAGCAGACGGGGCACGGCAGCACAGATGTCAACAGCCGCGGCAGCGGGCGGGGAACGGCGCCGCTGCCAACCGCTTCTGCGCATGCGTGGCTTTCCTCTGCGTCCCCATAACTACTGCGCATGCGCGGCTTGGCAACGGATGTGAGGGGGAATGACGGCCGTTAGGAGCGGCGCCAGCGGCGATATGTCATCGGCCATGTGGGGGGAGCAGCGGCTGTTATGAGCGGCGCCGGCGGCTATCGCCGCCACCGCCGCAGCTGATTTTTTGAGCGGGTGTGATGTCAGTGTTGAGGTCGGGCTGTGCCAGAACACAGCTCGGCCTCAACTGCCAGCACTGACGTCACATCCGTTTCATTTCTGTCTCCACAATCCATTTTTGCCCCAGTTCGAATGAGGTGCCACTAAGGAAGTTTCACTTCAAAAAATATCAGAAAAAAACATTAAAGGCATTAGCCAACACAATACATCACTCATTAAAAAGGAAAAACAATCGCAAACATTTTATTTCAATCATGTTAAAAAAATACCAAACAATTACATCCACATAATAAAGTAACATAGCAAAAAACAGCAGCAATACCAAGCCAGAAATGCCCCCCAAATATTGTATTAATAATATATTGATCTGTACTCTAAAATAGTACAGATTAATATATTATCAGTCAATGTTCAAAAATACAAAATGAAAAAAAAACACATCCAATGCAAAAACCTGTAAAAAAAAAGTCATTTACAAACATGCAATATATTACTTACCATTAGAAGCGCTGGCCCTCCGACTCCCGGGGAAACAGGAAGCTCACGTACCGCAAAGGCTTCAAACAGCATTTCAATGCCATCTGCCATGAAGATCCGGATCAGGTACCCAAATCTTCTTTCTTCTTTCTTTAATCACCATTTCTCGATCTTCTTTATCTTCTGTCTTTATCTCAGAAAACACAATATAACGGCGCCTAGATGAAACTTAAATCACCTGAGTGATTGACCACTGAAAGTCCAGCTCTCACAGTCCAAGTGAAATCCAAAATTGGCTTGCTTGATGTCTCATGACATGTAGGGAGAAAAGAGACAAATCATAGTGCAACACTGGAAAACTCACTGATAGAACAAACAGTCACAAACAACATACAACACATACAGACAAAACAAAATAGCTAAAATAAAAACTGATACATTTAATGAAAAAAATATTAAAGTGATAACAATCAACCATATAAAATACACTGACGGGATCACTTCCGGAGGGTATAAAACTGAAATCCTACTCATGGAATGTGAACAGTACAACAGCAAGTAGCAGCAACAGCTGCCAAGGAAATCCGAATTGGAATCAGTGAAGGGACATCACAGGACGTTGCACACCTCATGTGCTACCACTGCATATCCCGCTGGCGCGATCTCAGACCCGCTGGTGCCGTCACCATCGGATCATGCGTAGCGCATGCATCGTAGCTCAAATGTCCTGGTAAACACTGCACATGTAGCGCTAAGGTGTATAATGCCTCCAAAGTCCTTGAAAACTCAATAGCTGGTAGATACAGGCAAATAGACCAACATATACCTAGACCAAGTCCAAACAAGTGATCAAACCAACGTGTAAAACCACCCTACGCATTTTATGACACTAGATCACTTCGTCTGTCTTTATCTGTCAATCCATAAAACCCCATGGTAGATCCCAACCGATGTTGTCTCGTCATCTTCTTGGGCTCAAATGAGGCGTCACGGCCTTAAATAGGGCTTGTGACATCACATTTTGCCTCCAACTAGTTTAACAGCCATCTGATTGGCTGTTAAAACCATGTGCCGACTTAAAAAAAAATTTGTGACGTCACAAAGGGAATGATGCCAGCCAATCAGAATGGCTGTGTTTCATTTGCCTTTAAGATGATGTCACTAAATCAAAGATGGCCGGCGTCCCATGGTATTTCAGACAATCAGATTGCGGGAACTAAATCCGCCAATCTGATTGGTTGCTGTACACCATGTGACGGAGTCATTATAGGTCAAATATGTTACGTCATCAAAAGGGAGTCACATGGTGTTTAAAAAATTTAAGTTGGCACATGGTATTAACAGCCAATCAGATGGCTGTTAAACCAGTTGGAGGCAAAATATGACGTCACAAGCCCTATTTAAGGCCGTGACGCCTCATTTGAGCCCAAGAAGACGGCGAGACAACATTGGTGTGGTAAGTAGAACTGTATTTATTAACTTTATTTATGCATGCTAATGTTGTGTTTAATAATGGGCAAATAATCTTTTATCCTTATCTGGATAATAGTTATTTTGCAAAACATACAGAACCCCAATAAGCTCATATTGAACCCCCAAAATAACCACAATATATATATGCGTATAGGTGTCAAAGAGGAGTCCCATGTATCTGTGTTAATGGATGTACTGTAGCACTGAGCTCTGTCTGTGTTTCAAGTTCTGTCTCTGGTTTTAAATAATAGTTATTTTGCCCATTACTGTACTGTATGTGTTTGGGCGGGGGGGGGTTCATTGAAATGTAGGCCATGTTTATTTGTTAACATACAGGGTTGGTACCTTAGGTCTGCGGGGACCTATGGAGACCACCTGAGGACCCCACAGACGCTCACGGGCCCCCAGACCCCTGTGGGAACCACCTGAGGGCCTCAGACACCTGTGGGGTTTACCCGGGGACCCCCAGACACTCGCGGGGACCCCCAGGCTCTGGGTACAGGTGCACTGTGGGGCCTGCGCACACCCGTCGGGACCACCGGGACTACCGTAGATCTGGGTTATGAATCTTGTATGTTAAAAAAGAAATAATGGTTTTACATTATGGGGGGCACGGTGGGGGGGGTGTATTGATGTATATTAAATAATGCAATTTTATTGTGGCCTAGGAGATGGGTTTTGGGGCTGTTGTGTGTGTGTGTGTTGTTTTTATTGTGTGTAGCGGGGGTGGGTGAAGGGGCTATTAGCCCCAAGGATGGGTGTTTAGACCATGCGGGTGGGTAGCGGTAGGGTTAACCACTTCATTACCTTAGCGGTTTTAACTGCTAAGGTAATGAAGGGGTTAAATTCAGATGCAACCCCCCCCCCCCTGCAAGGCCTTAACACGCACCAAGGGCCAAATACCCCCTTCACCCACCCCCGCATCCCACAATAAGCCTGGCATGGGTGGTTAACCCCTTCATTGCCTTAGCGGTTAGCCGCTAAGTTAATGAAGTGGCTGTAAATGCCTTTTTCCTGCATCGGATGCATGCCGGGGGGGCTCCAGTGCTGGTATTAATGTGTATCAGCTCCGGAGACCCCCGGCATCAATCCTATGCAGGAAAAAGGCCAACTTTTTTCAAAGTCCAGGCTTATCACCGCTCATCGACACATCTCTCAACCAATCTGCCCAAATTTTGTGGTGTATTGATTTTGGGATAAGATTGCAATTTTAGGGCCGTGATAGGCGATGATAGGCGAATCGTGGCTAGTAGAATAGCGCGTGTTTATGATCATTCTGAAAATTGTCGACAAATGGCTTATCGCTGCTCAGTCGGCGATTTGATTTTGGTCATAAGATTTTTCGGCGATGCAGACCGTTATCGCCCACTTATCGAGGCTTACTGAATATGAGTAGCCATTTTGGCCAATAAGTGGTTGATAAGTGCCTAATCGACGCTTACTGAATGAGGCCCCATGTGTTCAAGAGGAATTTGTCTTGAAAAAGTTTTTTTCCCCAATGTTATTAGTCCTTTTTATTTTTTTGCTTGTTCTATTATGTTTTGCCTTGGGATTGACTTTTTCTGTATGCTTTTCTTTATTTGCAAAAATATTTTTTTTGCGTATAGTGTGAGTGTGTTTATGTTTGTTTTTCTCCTTCCTTCATTTTGTTTCTTTACTATTGTCCTTCCCTCTTAGGGAACCATAAAGGATATTCTTTGCACTAGAGTAATGCATTTATTAGGCCTTTATACTTTTTTTGTATACACATATACTGTACATGGGGCCTTATTCTGTAAGCTGCAATAGCGCTGGTGTGTGGACCTGTTAAAGACATGTGAAAGTGCTCATGTTTTTTATCATTACCAAACTCTGTTCAATATTTTTTTACTAGTATGTAGCAACCACTATCACACTGTTAAGCCCCAGAAAGTTGAAACAGTTGTCTGAATAGGTTTGCTGGCTCTGTGCTTCTTTCATTTGTGCTTAGCTTTAAAAGCTGTGTTATACCATAGACATAAGCCTGTCACGGGAGACAAGGCAGTTTCTAACTTTAAACCAGGATTATTCACTGAGCAAAACAATGTAATGAAATAAATTGAAGTTTATTCGCACAAATTCGCTTACACACTATGATACACAAAACACAGACGAAAAGACACACTTACTGGGGGTCTGGGGTGAAAACGAAACTCTCCAAGGTGCAGGGAACTCTAAATAAGAGTTTTACCCTGACCGTGACTTACCCGGAATTTCCTGTTTCCCAAATCGGCATAAAGTTTCACACGCCACCGCTCCCTTCTCTTCTGAGAACTTGGACTCTTTTGACCGCGAGCTTCCACCGATCCTCTGGAACCAAAAACAGCATAAATTCCCAGCCGCAACCACTACGTCCATGTGACGGATCGAGGGACTCGTGCTTCCCAGCGTGTCCCCGTCACCTCTGCTTCCACTGCCTCTAGCCCTCCCTCTTCCCGGCGTACTCACTCTCCCCCTTCCTTTCCTCGCGGCCGTTCCTCTGCAGCGCGGTTGGCATACCCCCTCTCCTCTGCTCTCCCGCCCCTTCAGGTCACGTGCGCGTTCTCCGCAATGTGCGCGCGCATTCACAATCACTTGTTCCCCTCTGCGGCACTCGTGACACCCGGCGTGTCTCTATTCCCCCAGCTTACACATTACCTTGCTCCTCCGCTTCTCCGTCCCTCTCTCCCTCATTGCCGAGTGCCCCCACGGCGCTGCGTCCCTCACGCTCTGTGACACGCGCGGTGTATGCGCATAGTACCCTTACAGAGGGCGCAGGCACACACTCCAGTTATCTGCTGTCCCCTAACTCTAGCTCCGCCCCCCGTGGCTTACAAGCCATATCTCTTAATTATTCCCCTGTCTCCTCCCCTGCTCTCTCAGACCTATCCCTGCAAACTCTCACTCAACCCTCTGCTCCTCCTCTCTCCCTTATTGGTTCTCCTTCCTTTATAATCCCACTCTGTCCTCTTACTCATTGCTCTGCATAGCTTTCCTGTGACTCCTGTGTGTGCAGTGTCTATGCCCAGCTCTCTTGTTTGTTTCAGCACTGGTTCCTGTCCCTGCTCCTGTTTGGATTCCCCTGGCTTGAACTTGTACTGCTTTGGATTTGACTACTCTGCTTTCTCCTGCCCTTGAACCTTGGCTTACGGACTTCACTACGCTGCTTTCTCCAACCCTTGAACATTGGCTTACGGACTTCACTACGCTGCCCTCTCCTATCCTTGAACTCTGGCACACGGACATTACTCTCCGATCTCTGGCATGCCGGACTCTGCAAGTATATGTTAACCCTTTCTTACCAGGCCCGGCAACGCATTACCACACTCCGGGCACGCCCTCATTGCTGTGGGTGCGTGTTATACCCTTACCCACCTCAGTACTGGGGACTGGCCAGGTCTGCGGGCATACAGGCATTACATTATGCAGAGCCAAACAAATGCAGACCCCCCTGAGGTGGGCCAAGGTGTTTCCGTGGAACAGTTGCAATTTGTCAGTAACCAACTGACCACCGTGTCACAATAACTTACCAATTTGTCTCCCTGGGAAACCCCAGTTGCCCCGTCACCCTCTGTTTCTATGGCTATAAGTAATCCAGGACCACGTATACCACCTCCCAACCTGTACAATGGGGACCCCCTCGCTTGCCGAAGATTCTTGAATCAATGCGAAGTTCAATTTGAGATGTCCCCCTCCCTCTTTCCTACTGGCCATACCAAGGTGGCCTACATTTACGCCTTACTCACAGGCGATGCTCTCGCTTGGGCTTCTCCCCTCTGGGAACACAAACCTGAGTTAACCCAAGACTATCCCAAGTTCAGGCATGAGTTTCAACAGGTGTTTGATACACCAGCACGTAGCGAAACTGCTGCTTTTTCTTTGTTCCATATCACGCAGGCACGGAGGCAAGATACGCGGTGGAGTTTTGCACCATCGCCGCAGAGACCCAATGGAACGACGAGGCTCTTGCCGCAGCATACTGGCACGGTTTGTCCGACACTCTAAAGGATGACCTCGCAGCTCACGCTCGGCCTTCTTCCCTTGAAGAACTCATTGCGCTCAGCATCCGTATGGATCAACGCACCCTAGAACGACAACATGAGCACCACTGTTCTTGTTCTCTTCCCTCTCCGTCTGTTTCTCATAGGTCTACTTCTTCGCCCTTCCTTGCGTTGGATGTTCCTGAACCGATGCAGATCGGTAGCCAACAACCTCGGGCTGCTGAGGAAGCACGACGTCATGAGGAGGGTCTCTGCTATTATTGCGGATCCCCTGAGCACCTGCTCTGAAACGGTCGTTTGAAACCGGGAAACAGGAACGCCCAGAAAAGGTAGAGGGGCATCTACTGGGTACTATCTCTCCCTGCCCCTCTCTTCCTAAGGAATTACCTAAAAAGCTTTTGCTCCCTGTAACGCTGACGGGTCCTGATCTTAAAATAGAAGTGAAAGCTTTCATCGACTCTGGTTCCGGTGGTAACTTTCTTGATCACTCCTTTGCCTGCAAGAACCGAATTCTATTGTTCAAGAAAAGATCGCCCATTGGCCTGGAGGCTATCGATGGACGCCCGCTTCAGCCAGCTTTCATCATTTGGGAGTCCATTCCACTTACCCTGACTACCGCGGATGGCCATAATGAGGTAATGGTCTTCTATGTCTTTCACTCCCCTACTGTCCAACTTATTCTAGGATTACCATGGCTGCAGCTACACAATCCGTGTATAGATTGGACCGATGTGTTACCCATCCAATGGACTTCCACATCAGAGAAGACGGTTACTTCCCCTCCTGTTGCCGTGCTCGCTGGTCTGGACACCACTTCCTCTAACTTGTCCGCTCTGCTGACGGTGTATCACAAGTATTTAGATGTCTTCAACAAAGTACAAGCTGAGGTATTGCCTCCCCATCGCCCCTACGATTGTCCTATTGATTTAATTCCAGGTACTGTTCTCCCTAAGTCCAAGTCGTATCCCTTATCTTTGCCAGAGACAGAAGCTATGTCGACTTATATCCAAGAGAATCTGGAGATAGGATTCATCCGCAACTCTAACTCCCCCGCCGGGGCAGGCTTCTTCTTCGTGAAGAAGAAGGATGGCTCCCTAAGACCTTGTATCGACTTTCATGGGCTTAACAAAATTACGGTAAAGAACCGATACCCACTCCCTTTAATTTCTGAACTCTTCGACCGTCTACAAGGAGCATCTATATTCTCCAAACTCGATTTAAGACGGGCCTATAATCTTATTCGAATAAGAGACGGAGATGAATGGAAAACCGCATTTAACACGCGTTCTGGACATTATGAGTATTTAGTGATGCCGTTCGGCCTGTGCAATGCTCCTGCTGTTTTCCAAGAGTTCATGAACGATATCTTCCGGGACGTTTTGGGGACATTCGTTATCGTATATTTGGATGACATCCTCATTTTCTCTAAAGACTTAGAGGAGCACATTCGTCATACCAGACTGGTACTCTCTAGGCTTCGTGCTAATCGCCACTACGCAAAAATGGAGAAATGTTTGTTCCATCAGACGACCACAGCCTTTCTAGGCTATATTATCTCTAACCAAGGCTTTACTATGGATCCTGAGCAATTGAAGTCTGTACTTGACTGGCCCTTGCCAAATTCTCTCAAGGCGGTGCAACGCTTCCTTGGCTTTGCCAATTATTACCGGAAGTTCATCTGTAATTTCTCTACCATCGCTCTGCCGATCACCGCCTTAACCAAGAAGGGTGCTGATCCGATGACATGGTCTCACGAAGCCATAGAAGCCTTTGAATTCCTCAAGAAAGGCTTTGTGTCTGCACCCATCCTACGGCATCCAGATACTTCTCTTCCCTTCATGTTAGAAGTTGACGCCTCCGATGTGGGTGCCGGTGCAGTACTCTCTCAGAGATCCACTCCACAGGAAAAATTCTATCCGTGTGGATTCTTTTCTCGGAAGTTCACTTCGGCTGAGAGAAATTACGATGTTGGGAACCGTGAGTTATTGGCCATTAAATTGGCTCTCCAGGAATGGAGGCATCTTCTTGAAGGTACCAAGGAGCCTATAGCCGTCCTCACTGACCACAAAAACTTACTGTATATTGAGGGGGCTCGTCAAGCTCGTTGGGCACTGTTCTTCTCTCGATTCAATTATACGATTTCCTATATTCTCGGCACGAAAAATATTAAGGCCGACGCTCTCTCTCGCCAATTCACTACGGAGAACGACTCTTACGAATCCTCTGAATCGATTCTCCCTGCCAAATATATAATTTCCGCCAATAATTTTGATGTTTTGGATGAAATTAACAAAGCCCAGGTTCACATTCCCAGGAGATTTAGGGTGCCAGAGGGACGCTTGTATGCAGCTCCACGTTTTCGCCACAAGATACTACTTTGGGGGCATTCTTGAAGATCGGCCGGTCATTCAGGCTTCAAGAGGACAGCAGATCTTATCAAACGGACTTTTTGGTGGCCTAAGATGAACAAGGACATTTTCAACTTCACCAGTGCTTGTGCCCAGAGCAAGTCCGCCCGTCACAAACCCTCTGGTCTCCTCATGCCCCTCCCCATTCCGGAGCAACCTTGGAAACATATCTCTATGGACTTTATTGTGGAACTCCCCAATTCTAAAGGGATGAATACCATCCTTGTTGTAGTAGATAGGTTTTCCAAGCATTCACACTTTATACCCCTCAAGGGTCTTCTTAACTCAGCTACTTTGGCCGACATTTTTTCTAAAGAAATTATCAGATTACACGGTGTACCTATTTCAATTGTTTCTGACAGAGGTTCTCAATTCATTTCTAAGTTTTGGCGTGCGTTTTCCCAGAGACTTGGGATTTCTCTTCTATTTTCCTCGGGTTATCACCCTCAGACCAACGGTCAAACGGGAAGAATGAATCAGACCTTGGAGCAGTATCTCAGATGTTTCGTCTCCGAATCTCAAGACAACTGTGTGGATTTATTACCCTGGGCCGAGTTTGCTATTAACTTCTTAAAAAATGAGTCTACGCAAGAGTCGCCTTTCTTCATTAATTTTGGATTCCATCCCAGCAGTCTTCCCCTCTCCTCTTTCCCCTCTGGTGTTCCCGCAGCGGATTCTCATGTCTCCAGTCTTCAAAACTCTTGGAGAAAGATTCTAAAAACCTTACAAACTGCTGTTCAAAGACAAAAGACAAAGGCAGATCGGTGACGTCAAGCGGGTCCATCGTTTAAACCCGGGACAGAGTTTGGTTATCCTCTAAAAATATAAGGCTCAAGACTCCTTCTCAGAAACTCGCTCCGAGATTCTTGGGTCCTTTTAAAATCCTTGAGAGGATCAATCCGGTCGCATACCGTTTGGCACTTCCCTCCACCATGAGGATTTCTTCGGTGTTCCATGTGTCCTTACTTAAACCGGTTATCCAAAACGCTCACTTTCCAGATCGTCCTCAAAAACCCAACCCTGTAACCATTCAAGGACAACAAGAGAATGAAGTCCACTCCATACTCGATTCTCGTTGGTCCAGAGGCTGATTACAATTCCTTGTCCATTGGAAGGGGTATGAACCGGAGGAACGTTCCTGGGTACCGTCTCACCACATCCACGCCCCAACACTCCTTAGGCAGTTTTGCCGGAAGTTCCCTCATAAGCCATGGCAGGATCGTCCGGAGTCCAATCCTCAAGGAGGGATACTGTGACGGATTGGGGGACTCGCGCTTCCCAGCGTGTCCCTGTCACCTCTGTTTCCACTGCCTCTAGCCCTCCCTCTTCCCGGCGTACTAACTCTCCCCCTTCCTTTCATCGCGGCCATTCCTCTGCGGCGCGGATGGCATACCCTGGCGTGTGTTCAGGTCACGTGCGCGTTCTCCACAATGTGCGCGCGTGTTCACAATCACTTGTTCCCCTCTGCGGCACTCGCGCCCCCTGGCGTGTCTTTATTCCCCCAGCTTCCACATTATCTTGCTCCTCCGCTTCTCCATCCCTCTCTCCCTCATTGCCGAGTGCCCCCGCGGCGCTGCATCCCTAACGCTCTGTGCAGTGCACGCGCATAGTACCCTTATAGAGGGCGCACGCACACGCTCCAGTTATCTTCCGCCCCCTAACTCTAGCTCCACCTCCTGTGGCTTACAATCCATATCTCTTAATTATTCCCCTCTCTCCTCCCCTACTCTCTCAGACCTATCCCTGCAAACTCTCACTCAACCCTCTGCTCCTCCTCTCTCATTTATTGGTTCTCCTTCCTTTATAACCCCACTCTGTCCTCTTACTCATTGCTCTGCATAGCTTTCCTGTGGCTCCTGTGTGTGCAGTGTCTATGCCTAGCTCCCTTGTTTGTTTCAACGCTGGTTCCTGTCCCTGCTCCTGTTTGGATTCCCCTGGCTTGAACTTGTACTGCTTTGGATTTGACTACTCTGCTTTCTCCTGCCCTTGAACCTTGGCTTACGGACTTCACTGCACTGCCCTCTCCTATCCTTGAACTCTGGCACATGGACATTACTCTCCGATCTCTGGCACCCCGGACTCTGCAAGTATACATTAACCCTTTCTTACCAGGCCCGGCAATGCATTACTACACTCCGGGCATGCCCTCACTGCTGTGGGTGCGTGTTATACCCTTACCCACCTCAGTACTGGGGACTGGCCATGTCTGCGGGCATACAGGCGTTACAGTTCAATTTTGAAAACTTGGTCACAAAAGTTGGGAATTAGAATCTGGCAGGCAGGCAGGCAGGCTTTTTGGCTTGAAATCGAAGCCAGTTGCTCTGCTTTTCGCACAAGACCAACTTTGAAAAGCCCGCCTGCTCTCTTTCTACTGGGAATCTCAAATCTTATTGGCTTAGACATTTCTTATTGTATTCTGAGTTTTATTCATGAAACTCAGCAGCCAATCCTCGCGTAGGAACTTTCTCAGTAGCCAATCAGAGCCAAGCTGGTCTGAAAAGCCGGGTCAGCGGGAAATATGAAATTGCCAAGGGACATGCACAAATTTTCCACCTCCGTCCCTGGCTATCTAAACGCCACCCACTGGGTAAGACTCTACTTGGTCTGGCAGAGCAAATGGAAGCACGGACGACTGCCATTGTTCCTCGGACCTGGGTACTTGAGCCCTTCCCTGCTACCCAAATGGCTTTCACACCTTGGCATCTCTGACTACTTTGAACTCCGATGTCCAGCAGACTTACTGGCGCCTATGAGTTAGCCCTGACAGTCTGTTTGGGCATCGGTTCTGAAAGTCCCAGCACATTACAGTACCCAACAGTACATTATAGTATTAACACAGTATTAGTAAACTATAGTTTAAAACATCCCTAAGTCCCTGGGTATGAGGAATAGAATAGAAAGATGTACTTTTATTTCTATCAGTCTTTACTCCCCACACACTATCGCTTGGACTTAGCCTGAACTCTGAGAGTCCCCCCACAAACTTATCTATGGTTGGGGCACCTCACAAACCCAATACAGGTTCTGGGCTACCTTGGCACTAACTGGGGTACCCCCCCTTAATATAGGGATCCCCTAAGCTACAGTGACAATTTTTCATCCCTGTGCCCCATTCACCTTTCTGAGCTATGCTGAAGCAGGGAACCCTAGCAGTGAGTCACGCTTGCATTTTCATTGGAAGATATTGCCGGGAAAATGTGCCGCCATGTATACGGGAATCAGGCATGACTCCCGGGTACATTTTTAAAAAGGGAACCGACAACTCTGGACCCCGACTACATAGGCACATTGTGGCAACAATTCTTCCACAACATTCCCTTTTAAACTCATTCCCTAGCAATCCCTGCTTGTTGACATGCCCGGAAAGATGAAAACACAAAAAATACTTTTATTTTGCAAAGTTCATTTGAAACATACAAGATTACTGGGCTCAAGAGCTAACTCTCCTAAAGCCTTATACTCGGTTTAGGGGTAACCAAAAATGGGCTTAACCTTTATTTGAGAGCCTGGTTACCCTCTACCATCACAATAAGCTTAAAGGGATCCAAAGTATATAGAAGCAAAAAATATAATTACTCAGAATCTCTAGCTGCAGTTGGTGCACTTTATGCTGTGTGTCTATGTGGTTAAGCCAGTTTGTTTACCTGTCTGAGACATGTGAATATGCACATTAATCATTACACTCCAAATCCCATATTAAGACAGTAAATACAATTTTTCTACCATACTGTATTAAATACCTTCTGTGTCTGTAACTTTACTTTGCCATACCTGATGAAGAACGCTGTGAGTTCTGAAACCTTTTAACTTATCAGGCATCCATTTGTCCAATAAGATATATCACTCTACCAAGCATGATGCCTGGGGGTCACACTCGACTCCTCTTTCACATTCTCCTCTCACAATCAAATGGTATCTAAAACCTGTCGCCTTTTCCTCTGCAATATTACAAAGATACACATTTTCCTCTGTTGCTCGAATGCAAAAACTCTCACACAGCCCCTCATTCTCTCCCATCTTCATTACTGTAACCTCCTGCTCTCCAGCCTTCCTGCCTCTCACCTGTCTCCATTACAATGTATCCTAAACTCTGCTGCCAGAATCAATCTGCTCTTTCCTAAATCTGTATCAGAGTCTACCCTGCTAAAATCCCTCTCCTGGCTCCCTATCAAATCCCGCATCACACAAAGAATTCTCCTCCTCACTTTTAAAGCTTTATACTCTGCTGCCCCTCCTTACATCTCAGCCCTAATTTTTCGCTATGCCCCATCCCGACTCTTGCGTTCCACTTAAGGATGTCTTCTATCTACCCCCTTTGTATATGAAGCACTCTCCCATGTTAAACCTTTCTAACTGACTGCCCTGCACCTCTGGAATGCCATTCATTTCAATTTCAGACCAGCACCCTCTCAATCCATCTCTTATACCCACCTTTAAACACACCTGCTTAACGAAGCATATGAGTAGCTCCGTGGCTGATACTATACACCTCATACATTAATCTTGGCCCCTTGCAGATCCACTTACCAGAATGCCCTCCTACTGTCTCTGTACGTTCTTCCTACCTACCAATTAGATTGTAAGCTCTTCGGAGTAGGGACTCCCTTTCCTAAATGTTACTTTTATGTCTGAAGCACTTATTCCCATGATCTGTTAATTGTATTATTTGCTATTTATATGATTGACACGTCTATTACTGCTGTTAAGAGCTATGTACATCAATGGCGCTACATGAATAAAGATATACATACATACCTACTCAATCTTACTTGTTGATTTTTGTTCTACTAAATTGAAGAAAGATCAATACAGCTTACCACTTATAAAGACATTTGTCCAAACTTTGATTAGTGAATTTAGATACCTTTGCCTGTCTTCCATTACTCTTAGAGATGTGCAAATAATTCAGTGTTGAAAAGTCACAAAAATGTTGGCGAATAGGGGAAGAAACATTTCTTAACATCGGAATTTACTTACACATGGAATGCATCAGTGTTAAAGCAGCATTACCTTCAAAATTCTACATGTGCATTTTTAACAAATCAATTGTGTAGTATTAGAAAATAGGGCATTAAAAAAACACTCTTTATGCCCTTTTCAATGAGTTTTGATGTACTGTATTAAGGTGGTATTAAGTTTCCTTGTGTTTTCATAGCAACCATTTAGAAAGGAAAAGCATTTCCTCTTTTGAAATAGGCAGCCATACATAGAGGAAGCAGGATCTTCACTGATTGATCAAGTTAGATTGATCGTCAGCTTAAATAATTACATTGCCTTAAAGGCAACAAACTACTGCATTTATTTATTTTTAAATGGCAAGAGGCAAAGTCCCCTTAAGTCTATTTAAAAACTCTTAACTTATATGCAGTTTTCATTTCTACATCTTCACATTTAATGCTAGCATCATGCTGATGCTGCAGAGCTTCATTGATTTTTAATGCAGAAAATTGTACACCTTTGTGATCCGAGTGCCATACCTTTTTGTTTATGTATATTAGGATTTTAATTGCATAAAATACATTCACATATCTTTTCAATCCTGTTGACCATGACATCCATTTTAGAATTAATTGATAACAGTTATATTTTTAATTATGATACCAAGGATTTAAAAAAAAAATAACTGATTATAGTTAATGTGCACAGAAATGTTGTTTTCCTTATGCTTGCTGAGCCTGATCACAAAATTAAAAATGATATGTCACACCCCAGTGAAGGAAATAGAAGTTCTGTTTTCATTAGTAAACAGATTAAATAGTTTTCTCTATGGAACCGTTTTTTAATCCTCAGATATTGAAATCTTAGTATTGTTTTTCTCTATAACTACCCATAATTATAATTTGTTTCCTATGTTGAACTATTATTGCAACAGTATGTAAGGATGTGGTAGGAACCTCATATGTGTTCAGTGTGTGTTCAGTTGGTGTTTGACTCTGTTCAGTGAGAGGCTTGTGGAGTGTCTGCAACAGTGTTGCAGTGTGTTTAGAGCAGAGTCAGACAGGCAGTGGCTGATGAAATAGCTGAGCTGTGTGTCTGTGCAGATTAGGCAGAGAGGCTCCGTGGAGAAACTACAATTCCCATGAGCTCCTGGGCAGTCACCTGATGTGAAGAACCAATCAGAAGGCTAGGATGACAGGGGCAGGAAAGGGAAGCGTGGGGGAGAGGCCACGCTTGTCAGCGGGGTTCTGGAAGGTAAAGGAGGAGGGTGTATGCGTGCAGGGGGTCCGTGACCCGCCTGCATAGGCTAGCTTTACCCCGCAGGCCCTTAGGAGAAACCCCTGAGCCATAGTAGGTTGCTGTGCTGCAGGGACGCCCATAGTGGTAGTGATCAGTCACCTTACTGTGTAGACAGTTAGGGACAAGCGTGCGGAGCAGGTTTGCTGGTGAGCTGCTTGGGACCAGACAGCTGCACTGCAGACATCAAAGACAAGCAAGGATTCGGTTGATCGTTTTCGAAGCATTACCGGTCACCGCCATGACCGGAAGGTATTTACGTTAAGTGCACCAACACCGGTCAACAGGCGCTGATCCCGCCTTAGGCGTAACTCTTTGAGGACACTAGTGAGTGACCAAAGGCCTAATACACTGAGTTATTCTAGCTACTAGTGCAAGGACACGGTGTGTGGGGCACGCGGTGGCGGAACCCGGACATACTCATTAAGAGCGTGGCTAAGCCACTACTGTACAGGACAATACTCATTAAGAGCGTGGCTGAGCCACTCAAGTTATAAGGACATTATCCTTTAGCTGCGTTAAGGTTATATTGCATTATAGGTTATGTGTTGGGTTATATGCTGCGTGTGTATTAATATGATAGAGTGCTAAGGTTATTGTGCATATAGTAAAGTTGGTTGCATCATACATGTGTGTGTATATGTTTCTTGCCCAGGGGAATCTCACATCACGGGGATCCTGGGTAAGTGGAGGCGCTGCGCTATAAGTGTTACCCCAGGCTCCCAGCTAGGGGAGGCTCAGATCTCCTGGAGCCGCAGGTGCGTGCAGTTACCCGTAGTCGCTTTAGCGTGTCAGAAAAAGGGCTACAAGTAGAAAACACTACAATATCTCATACAGCACCTATGTTTAAAATACATTTCTTTTATACTCATCAATGACAAGAAAGCGTAAATTATTAAAAGATTTCTGAACTGTGTGTGTTCAACATTGGAGCAGAAGAGATTTGTGGTATATAGAAAGTTCAAAACAGCAAAGGTACTGTATACAAGAAGATTTTTCTCAATAAAATAAAGAAATGTATAAAAGAATGTGTTGTATATGACAGATGAAAAGGGTAAAAGAAAATAGTCGGCATAAACCTGACCACACTCTAAGTCTATTTAATTATGTATGAGTCTGAAGTGCATACTATCAAAACAATGTTGAAAATCCCCCCAGAGAACTCTGTTTTGTATGCAGGACGGTTTATACTGTATTACTAAGCCTGCACAATACGGTTTGAAGGAACAGATTTATTAGAATAAGATATTCTGTGAGCACTAAAACAAACATACATATGTTAATGGATGTATGAAAATGTGTAAGAAGTTGGGTGATGTGCATCCTTTTCTTCTGTCTCCCCCTGCTGCAAAAATTGACTTCTGCAATTCAACCAACTCTATATTATGTTCTTACTTTGGGCATCTTGCAAAAATAACACTTTAAAAAAAGATGTGTGGATTCCATAACTCTTACAGGTTATGTAATCTATTCAGAAAAAAACTGACTCATATCCTTACAAATCACTACCGAACTTTGCTCCTTAGATTTTATTTACATGCATTTCATATCACTAGTATACTGCACGTTTTCTTAGTTAGATGGAGCCTCTATTGTTACAGTATGTAGTAAATAGTTTCAGTTATTTCTTCTGAACTGACAAAATAATTTATAGCACAGTAAAATGAAAGTAATTTTAGCAATGTAAAAATTACACAATATTGACAATGGAGGATATTTACTAAAGGTAATTACATTGGTGACAATGTTGCACATTATTTAGAAATAAAAATGCTTAATATTATTTTTAAACTGTAGCATAGTATTCAATAACATCATTCAATGAATTAACACGAACGTTAATACTGCCTAACTACTATGTCTACCATAGAGTTCTGTAACAGCAATTATTACAGAACACTATTGTAGAAAATATATTAACGTATTTGATGCTGATGGCATCTAAGAGGCTAGGACACTAATAAAATATACTACCTACAATGCAATGCTTTACAAACTACAAAGCAAAGGCAAACAAGGGATTACCCAGGGCAAGTGCAAGGCTATTCAAAACCCAATGAGAATATTTAGCCTTGCTCACCACCCCTCTCCCCCCAAACAAGTAACTTTGAGAATTTTATTTATTTCGGAAAAATTAAAATATTATATGCAATAGATTTTTTTCTACCATTCATACACTCCCCCCTCTCCTTGACATTCTCTCTCCGCCACTCTCCCTCCACTGTCACTCTATCTTCCCAACACTTAGGGGGCGATGCACTACGCAGTGATAACTGCTATTACTGATGCAGCGGCCGTTATTCGAACACTTCACGTGTCATGTACATCGGAATTCCAGCCTTCCTGCACTAAGATGCGAGCGCGGCGAGTGCATAAAAACGAATTTTAGTGTTCCCGCTAGGCTCAGTGGCCACCAGCTGGTCCCCGTGGGTCCCTATGGGCCCCATCGGGGTTCCCGGGTCATCTCCACAGGTATCTAGTGGCCCTCAGGTGGTTCCCATGGAGGTATGAGGGCCCTCGGGGGGTCCCCGTGGGTCCCCGGGGTCCCCACAGATGTCGGGCCCTAGTTCTTCCCTGCAGGTGACGTGGGTCCTCAGGTGGTCCCTGTGGGCATCTAGGGGTCCTCGGCTGGTGCCCGTGGGTGTCCGGGACTCCTCGGGTTGTCCCTGTGGGTCACCGCTGACATGCGGTACCATTCTTGTATTTAAAAAAAATAAAACATGGCCTACATTTCATTAAATACACCTCCCCCCCTCCGCCCAAACACATACAGTACAGTAATGGGCAAAATAACTATTATCCAGATACGGATAATAGATTATTTGCTGATTATTAAACACAACATTAGCCATGAAGCATAAATAAAGTAAATAAAAACTGTTCTACATACTCCTGGCAATATGAAGGGCATCCTCATCAGCTTACTGCCGGTACATGTCCTCCGTTGCCAGAGAGAATACATAGCAAAATACATTTTAATGTCCCCTAGCCCCTTAATCACCTTTGTGGTTAATAACCGCTATAGTAATTAAGGGGTTAACCCACCCTCTGCCACTACCCACCCAGGAGGCCTAACGACCCTCCCCAGGCAACTACCCCCACCCTTCACCCATTCATTGGTACAGTGGGTACATCATGCCCATATAATATGGGAATGATTTACCAATATACCAAGAAATGGTGAAGGATTAAAAAAACAGGCCCAAATAAAAAACATTACATAGCAAAGTCAAACACAGCACACATCAAAATAAAACACACCTCATATCAAAATAAAACACACCACATAGCAAAATAAAATACAGCACATAGCAAACTAAAACACATCACATGGCCATTTAAATAGATAACAAATGCCAATAAAACAATTGATTGGCACAGTGGATACATGATGCCCATATAATATGGGTATCATTTAACACTATGCCAGTCAATGGTCAACCTAAAATAAACAATCACAAACAGGATCCAATGCCATTCAAACAATCATAAAATAAAAACAAATCAAGAAGTAAACATAAATAAATTACAGATGCAGCGGCCGTTATTTTAAGGAATACCTGGGTACATCCTGCGTTGCGTCACATGGTGGACCTGAAATGGTCAGTTTCAGACTAATGACCCGCCGAAGTAACACAGCAGGGGTCCCTGCTGTGTGAATCCTTCCGGGGTCTGCCTGCATGTAATAGATGTGCACTAAGAGATAGGCTAAATCAGTCACTCTAACTGCGCACCTCTCACAGGCGATCATGGGGGTTTTATTAAAATTCTAACATTACAGTAATGTAGCAGGGGGTCTCTGAAGCTGAACCGCATTGATTTCAGGCCAGGGGACCCCCTACTTCCTGAGATACAAGCCCTGGTATGGGGTGCCGGTATCCCCATGTTAAAATCCTGTGGGTCACGTGACCGTGGAATCTAAACAAAGCAGAGGGATACTGGCACCACATACTGGGGCCTGTATCTCGAGAAGTAGGGGTTCCTCGAGGCTGAAATCAACTTTGTTCATCTCAGGAGAACCCCTGCTCCTTCAAACTGGTATCAAACATCTCCCCAATAAAAATTATTACCTTAGCGGATAGCTGCTAAGGTAATGAAGCTGCTTACATTTTATTTTTATTCATAGTGTGTGTGAGCAGGGGGTCTCCTGAGCTGAACAAAGTTGATTTCAGCCTCGGGGACCCACCACTTCCCAGGTTACAGGCCCCGGTATGGGGTGCCGGTATCTCCTCCATGTTAAAATCCACGTGGGATGTAAACAAAGCAGAGGGATTTGTCTTCTAGGTAAGGGGAGTGCTGTCGTTCTCAAGGTGATATGTGAAAAATAAGAAAATATACAGATAAAAGTGCAGATGGTATTGAAAATATTGATGTTCAAAAAAATGTCTGTCAGTATCACTCACAGATTTATTCAGATAAAAACAGGCGTATCAGAGATCCATCTCTCTCTGATGGGAGCCCTTTGTGTAAACCCTCAAGAGGTGGAAGCCTTATGGATGGTGGTCTTTAGATAGTAAGCTTGCTGAGTAGTTAGTCAGATCAAATTCTTATGTATTCCTCCAAAAATGTGAAAGAAAGAGAGAGTGCACAATAGTGTAATATAATAAGGGTATATTGCACATATAAAACATAGGAATAATGCACTCACATTTTGGCATAGGAACAATTCATTGGAGAGAACCGCTGGTTCCTGGAGGTAAACGCCGGTACACTCAGCCGCTTCGTTCGCTTCCGTGTGCGTCACGCTTACGTCATGTCCTGTGACGGCTCGACTGAGGGCGGAAGAAGCTGCTGGTGGACAGTCCATTACAAGGTGTAGTGCTGCTGTATTTGTTTATTTACTCCTGTATTTCATTTATATTATTACACAAATCACTTTGGTGTAGGTTATACATTCACGTATTATATTGTTTTATATATGTTCACTTTTTTTTTTGTCACTCCTATTAAGTCACCTAAGTCATTGTATTATAGATAGAAGGGCTCGGTTCCATTCTTTTTTGACCCCATACCGAGGACTGGGGGTCCCGAGGCTGAAATAAACTTTGTTCAGCTCAGGAGACACCGTGCTCACACACACACAGTAATTAAAAATAAAAATGTAAGCAGCTTCATTACCTTTGCGTCCATGCAATTCCGACTAAGGCAATTAAGGGGTTAAGGCACAGCAATGTGGCAGATTACATTACAATATGTACTGTACTATGTACTGTACTACCTACCCACTAACACACAACCCACCAACCCCCTGTGTCCCCCCATAAAACCCATGATTTATTATTTTACACACAGGATTAATACCCCAGGCCGACGGGGGTCCCCAGTGGTCCCAACGGGTGTCCGCAGGCCCCACAGCACACCAGAGGGGGGTGCCCACAGGTGTCTGGGGGTCTACGGGTGGTCTCCACTAGGTGCCATGGGCCTCCAGGTGGTCCCCGTGGGTCACTGTGTGCCACAATGCGGTCCACGGGTGGTCCCATGGGTGTCTGGGGGTCCCCAAGTCATCTCCACAGGTGTCTGGGGACATGGGGTGGTTCCCATGGGGGTCTGGGGCCCTCAGGTGGTCCCTGTTGGTCTGCCGGGCCTCCACAACTGTGGGGCCCCTGGTTCTTCCCCACAGGTGTCCCCCATGGGCCGCAGGTGGTGCCCGTGGGCATCCGAGGGTCCTCAGGTTGTCTCCATAGGTCCCCGCAGACCTAAGGTACCAATCCTCTATGTAAAAAAATTAAACATGTCCTACACTTAAATAAATACCACCCCCCCCCCCCAAACCAAACACATACAGTACAGTAATGGGCAAAATAACTATTATCCAGATATGGATAATAGATTATCTGCCCATTATTAAACACAATATTAGCCAGCATACATAAATCAAGTAAATAAATACAATTCTACTTACCCCTACATTATGATGGGCATCCTCGTCATCTTACTGCAAGGTCCCTGTCCTCCGTTGCCAGAAAAATACATAGCAAACACAATCTGAGGTTGAAAAAAGAGATGCGTCCATCATGTTCAACCCACACTAAATTTAGACAACAGATACTTTATCCTATATCTATACTTACAGTTTATTGATCCAGAGGAAGGCAAACAAAAAAACCCAATGGCATGATATCTCATTTCTAATGATATCTCATAAGGGGAAAAATAAATTCCTTCCTTCAATCAGATAACTCCCTAGTTCAACATCCTTCCCATTTTTACTTATTTAGTATATCCCTGTATACCTTTCCTTTCTAAAAAAGATGCCCAACCTTTTTTGAACAAATCTATTGTATCCACCATCACAGTCTTCATGTGTAATGAATTCCACATTTTAACTGCCCTTACTGTAATGAACCCTTTCCTTTGATGCTGATGAAATCTCATTTCCTCCAACCTTAAGGGATGACACTGAGTCCTTTGTACTGTCCTTGGGATAAATAGATCTTTTGAAAGCTTATTGTACTGTCCCCAAATATATTTGTAAATAGTTATATCCCATATCCCATCTTGGACCTCTTTTCAATAATAAATCTAATTTATCTAAATCTAATTTATCTAAGCTCTCCTCATAAGTCAGATTGTCTATCCCCTTTTTTAATTTGGTGGCTCTTCTCTGCACTCTCTTTAGCTCCATAATATCTTTTCTACGGAGTGGTGCCCAAACTTGTACTCCATATTCAAGGTGTGGTCTTACTAATGCTTTATAAAGGGACATAATTATGTTTACTTTCCTTCCATCCATTTCCCGTTTAATGTAAGATGAGATATTGTTTGCCTTTGAAGTTACTGCATGACATTGGACACTATTGCTAAGCCTGCTGTCTACCAGAACTCCTAAATCCTTCTTCATCAAGGATTCCAATAATTTATCCCCATTTAATTTGTAAGTCGCGTGTTTATTCTAGCTTCGCAAATGCATAACCTTACATTTGTCTGTATTAAACCTCATCTGCCATTTACCATCCCAAGTTTCCAAGCTCTCGAAGTCCTTCTGGAGAGAAATTACATCCTGCTCTGATTCTACTACTTTACACAATTTAGTGTCATCAGCAAAGATGGAGACTTTGCCCTCGATGCCAGCCTCAACGTCATTAATAAACAAGTTAAAAAGCAGGGGTCCCAGTACTGTTCCCTGAGGTACTCCACCAATTTGCTTTATTTTGTACACTAACATCTTGTGTGGAACCGTATCAAAATCCTTTGCAAAATCTAAGTAGACCACATCAACTATATTATTCTGGTTTAAATTCCTACTTACCTCCTCAAAGAAACAAATAAGGTTAGTTTGGCATGATATATCCTTTATAAATCCATGCTGACTATCACTAATAATTTTGTTTTCCATTAGGTATTCCTGAATATTATCATGTAATAAACCTTCAAGTAGCTTCCCCACTATTGATGTCAGGCTTACAGGTCTGTAATTACCTGATTGTGATTTAGCTCCCTTTTTAAATATTGACACCACATATGCTTTACGCCAATCTTGTGGTACTGAGCCTGTGGAAATTGAGTCCCTGAATATTAAATGTAATGGTTTGGCTATTACTGAACTTAACTCTTTGAGAACACTTGGATTCATGCCATCGGGGCCTTATTTACTTTAATTTTATCTAGCCGCCTATGAACTTCTTCCTCAATTAACCAATTGTTCATTAATATAGAGGTTGTGGCTTCCTCCTGTGGCACTACAATTGAAATGGATCCTTCCCTGGTAAACACAGAGGCAAATAATTTGTTTAATACCTCTGCTTTTTCCTTATCTCCAATACTCTGCCTGCTCATCTCACACTGAAAAGGTCCTATATTTTCTTTTCTGATTTTTTTTGTTGTTATTATGGTACTTAAATAACTTTTTAGGGTTGAACTTACTTTCTATTGCAATCCTTTTTTCATTATCCATTTTTGCTAATTTAATTGCCCTTTTGCAATTTTTGTTACATTCCTTATAATTCTGATATGCTGCCTCCGTCCCTTCTGACTTCAAGAATCTAAATGCCTTCCTGTTCCTCCCTACCTGTTTATTTTGTCACATTGGTTTTGACTTATTTCTTTTATACTTATTACCCAAAAGTATACACTGATAAGTGTGCTTTTCTAACAATGTTTTAAAGACTGCCTATTTATCTTCTACATTTTTCCCTGCAAAATCATCATCACAATTTATTCCTTGTACATTAGTCCTCAGTTTATTAAAATCTGCCTGGTTTTTGTTGACCCCAAGTAATCTGTTTTTTGATAATTTATTTCGAATGAGACCGTGTTATGATCACTGTTACCCAAATGTTCCAGGACTTGAATATTTGCTATTACTTCTACATTGTTTGATATGACCAAATCCAGTATTGCCCCTCTTCTGGTGGGTTCCTCAATAATTTGGGTCAGGTAATTGTCTTTAAGCACCCACCAAAAACGTTTAACTTTTGTTGTAATGCTAATCTCAATGCCCCAGTCTGTGGGGCCTATGCAGAAACCGGCGAGAAGCCCTATCTCGACATTTTTTTGGCAAATATGCTTACAGCAATTCAGTAAATGCCGAAAAACTGGCGAGATGAGGAAAATCCGCTGGTTTTTTTCTGGAAAAAAAAACTCGCTGCGCGGGTGGCGAGAAGCAATATCTCGCCAGTTTTTAAAACCCACTGTATTCTAGTGGCCCCGATCAGCATCTCGGCGCTGATCGGCGCTCTAGAATGGAGAAGTTTTCTCCAAATCGCTCCGCCAACAAAAGTTGGCAAGAAGCTGGTGCTGAGCGGCGATAGGGGACATAGAAAAAAAATCAGGCCCTTTTCCTGCCTCGGATTGATGCCGGGGGGCTCCAGAGCTGATACCCAGTAATACCAGCACCGAAGCCCCCCCCATGCATCCGAAGCAGGAATAATGCATTAACAGCCCAATTCATTACCTTAGCGGCCAACCGCTAAGGCAATGAAGGGGTTAACCATCCATTACCATGCTTTGTGTGGGGAACGGCAGTAGATTAAGGGGTTATTTGGAATTTGGGGGGTGTTTATGGCTTCCAGGGGGGGGGTTCGGGTCAACTTAACCCCTTCATTACCCTCCAGCTACCCACCCGCAAGCCATAAACAACCACCGTTGGGGCGATTACACACTGCACCCATCCCCGCTAACCACAATATATATATATATACTAGCTGATATACCCGGCGTTGCCCGGGCGTGGAAGGGCAGGGGCATGGAGTGGAAGGGGGGGCAATGGGCAGGGAGGGGGAGGCAAAGGGCAGGGAGGGGGGGCAAAGGGCAGGGGAGCAAAGGGCAGGGAGGGGGGGCAAAGGGCAGGGGGGGCAAAGGGTAGGGAGGGGGGGCAAAGGGCAGGGAGGGGGGACTCAATCCCCCCCACACACACACACAGAATTCCCCCCCCCCCCCACACACACACACAAACACACAATCCCCCCCACACAATCCCCCCCCACACACACACAATCACACAATCCCCACACTCAATCCCTCCCCACACACACACACACAACCCCCCCCCCACACACAATCCCCACACACACACACACTTCCCCCCCCACACACACACACACACTCAATCCCCCTCACCCCCCCCCCCAC